>NW_023046392.1:0-56258 GCF_011762505.2 Arvicanthis niloticus
CCTTCTGTCCTCTCTTTTCCCTCGATGCCCTTCTGTCTTCTCTCTTTGGATTATAATCTGTTCTCTCCTCTATCAGGGTGACCTTCTTCTTGCTCCTCTCTCTTGATGCGCTTCTGTTCTCTCCGCTTTCTGGATGATTTTCTGTTCTCTCCAGTCTCAGGAGGACCTTCTGTCCTCCCTCCCTCCAGAAGCCTTTCTGTTCTCTCCTCTCTCCAAATATCCTTCTGTCCTCTCCTCTCTCTGTATGCCCTTTGGTCTTTTCATCTCTCTGGATGACCTTCTGTTCCCTTCTCTATCCGGATGCCCTTCTGTCTTATCCTCCCTCTGGCTGCCCTTCTGTTCTTTTCTCCCTCTGGATGCCCTTCTGTCCTCTCCTCTCTCTGGATGCCCTTCTGTCTTCCACTCTCTCTTGATGCCCTTCTGAACTCTCCTCTCTCCAGATTCTCTTCTGTTATCTCATCTCTCTGGATGCCCTTCTTTCTTCTCCTCTCTCTGGATGCCCTTCTGTTTTTAACCTCTCTATGGATGCCCTTCTGTCTACTCCTCTCTCTACATGCCCTTCTGTTCTCTCAGCTCGCTATATTCCCTTCATTCCTCTAATCTCTCTGGATGCCACTCTGTTCTCTTCTCTCTATGGATGCTCTTCTGTTCTCTCATCTCTCTAGATTCTCTTCTGTCCTCTCATCCCTCAGGATACCCTTCTGTTCCCTTCTCTCTCTGGATGATCTTCTTTTCGCTCATCTCTATGGATGACATTCTGCTCTCTCCTCTTTCTGGATGCTCTTCTGTTCTCTCATCTCTCTGGATCCCCTTCTGTGTTCTCCTCTCTGTACATGCCTTTCTATTCTCTCCTTTCTCTGGAGGCCCTTCTGTTCTCTCCTCTATCTCTCTGGATGCCCTTCTTTTCTCTCTTGTCTCTCCATGCTCTTCTCTCTCTCCTCTCTCTGAATGCCCTTCTGTTCTCTCCTCTATCTGGATGCCTTTCTGTCTTCTCCTCCCTCTGGATGACCTTCTCTCTTCTCCTCTCTTTGGATGCCCTTCTTTTCTCTTCTCTCTAGATTCCCTTCTGTAATCTCCTCTCTCTAGAAGACTTCTGTCTTCTCCTCTCTCTGGATGTACTTGTGTTCTCTCATCTCTCTGGATGCCCTTCTGTCTTCTCCCCTCTCTGGATGCCCTTCTGTCCTCACCTCTCTCTGGATGCCCTTCTGTCCTCTCCTCTCTTGGAGGTACTTCTGTCCTCTTCTTTCTCTGGATTCCATTCTGTCCTCTAATCTCTCTGGTTGGCTTTCTGTTCTTTCCTTTCTATCGAGGCTCTCCTGTACTCTCATCTCTCTGGATGTCCTTCTGTTCTCTACTCTCTCTGGATGCCTTTCTGTCTTCTCCTCTCTCTGCATGCCCTTCTGGTCTCTCATCTCACTCAATGCTCTTCTGTTCTCCCTTCTCTGTGGATGCCCTTCTGTCATCTCCTCTTTCTAGATGCCCTTCTGTTCTTTCCTCTCTCTGGATGCACATTTTTACTCTCCTCTCTCTGGATGCCCTTCTGTCTTCTCCTCTCTCTGGATGCCCTTCTGTTCTCTCCTCTCTCTGGATGTTTTTCTGTTGTCTCCTCTCTCTGGATGCCCTTCTGTTCTCTCCTATCTCCAGACGCCCTTCTGTCTTCTCCACTCTCAGTATGCCCTTCTGTTCTCTCTTCTCTCTGGAGGACATTCTGTCCTCTCCTCTCCCAGGATGCCCTTCTATCCTCTCCTCTCTCTGGATTCCCTTGGGTCCTCTCCTCTCTCTCGTTGCCCTTCTATTCTCTTCTCACCATAGATGCTCTCCTGTACTCTCATTTCTCTTGATGCCCTTCTGTTTGCTCCTCTTTCTGGATGCCCTTCTTTCTTCTCCTCTCTCTGGATGCCCTTATGATCACTACTCTCTTTGGATGCCCTTCAGTCTTCTCCTCTCTCTGGATGCCCTTCTGTTATATCCTCTCTCAGGATGCCCTTATATCTTCTCCTGTCTCCAGATGTTTTCTATACTATCCTCTCTCCAGATGTTTTTCTGTCTTATCCTCTCTCTGGATGCCTTTCTAATCTCTCCTCTCTCTGAATTCCTTTTTGCCCTATCATATCTCTGTTTGCCCTTCTGTTCTCTTCTCTCTATGGATGCTCTCCTGTTCTTTCATCTATCTGAATGCCCTTCTGTTCTCTTCTCTCTCTGGATTTCCTCTGTCTTCTCCCCTCTATGGATGCCCCTCTGTTTTCTTCTCTCTCTAGATGATCTTCTGTTTCCTCCACTCTCTGGATGCCCTTGTGTTCTATCCTCTTCTGGATGTTTTTCTGTCTTCTCCTCTTTCTTTATGCCATTCTGTCCTCTCGTCTCACTCGATGCCCTTCTGTCTTCTCCTCTCTTTGAATGCCCTTTTGTCCTCTCCTTTCTCTCAATGCCCTTCTTTCTTCTCCTCTCTGTGGATGACCTTCTGTTCTCTCCTCTATCAGATTGACCTTCTTCCTGCTCCTCTCTCTTGATGCGCTTCTCTTCTCTCCTCTCTCTGGATGCCCTTCTGTCCTCTCCTCTCACTCAATGCCCTTCTGTATTCTCCTCTCTTTGGATGCCCTTCTGTTCTCTCCGCTGACTGCATGACCTTCTTTCTGCTTCTCTCTCTGGATGATCTTCTGTTCTCTCCTCTATCTGGATGCCCTTCTGTACTTTTCTCTCTATGGATGCCCTTCTGTTCTTTTCTCCTTCTTGATGGCATTCTGTCCTCTCCTCTCTCTGTATGCTATCCTGTATTCCACTCTCTCTTGATGCCCTTCTGAACTCTCCTCTCTCCGGATGCTCTTCTGTTATCTCATCTCTCTGGATGCCCTTCTCTCTTCTCCTCTCTCTGCATGCCCTTCTGTTTTTACCTCTCTATGGATGTCCTTCTATCTTCTCCTCTCTCTTCATGCCCTTCTGTTCTCTCAGCTCTCTAGATTCCATTCATTCCTCTCATCTCTCTGGATGCCACTCTGTTCTCTTCTCTCAATGGATGCTCTTCTATTCTCTCATCTCTCTAGATTATCTTCTGTCCTCTTATCCCACAGAATGCCCTTATGTTCGCTTCTCTCTCTCTCTCTCTCTCTCTCTCTCTCTCTCTCTCTCTCTCTCTCGATGATCTTCTGATTGCTCATTTCTGTGGATGCCCTATTGTTTACTCCTCTCTCTGTATTCTCTTCTGTTCTCTCATCTCTCTGGATGCCCTTGTGCCCCTCCTCTTCCTGTATAATCTTCTGTCTTCCCATATCTCTGGATGCCCTCTTGTCCTCTACTCTCTCTGTATGCCTTTCTGTTCTCTCCTCACTCCAGATGCCCTTCTGTCTTCTCTCTCTGCATGTCCTGTTTTCCCGTCTATATGGATTCCCTTCTTTGTTCTCCTCTTTGTACATGCCTTTTTGTTCTCTCCTCTCCCTAGATTCACTTCTGCCCTCTCATCTCTCTGGAAGCCCTTCTGTTCTCTCTTTTCTCTGGATGCCCTTCTGTCTTTTTGCCTCCCATGATGACTGTTTGTTGTCTCATCTCTCAGGATAACCTTCTGTTCTCTCCTCTATCCAGATGCCTTCTGTATTCTCCTCTCTCTGGATGCCCTTCTATCCTTTCCTCTCTCTTGATGCCCTTCTGTCCTCTCCTCTCTCTGGATGCACCTCTGTCTTGCCCTTTTTCTGGATGCCTTTCTGATCTCTAAACTTTCTGGATGCCCTTCTGTACAGTCATCACTCTGGATGTCCTTCTGTCTTCTTTTTTCTCTGGATGCCCTTCTGTTTTCACCTATCTATGGATTCCCTTCTGTCTTCTCCTCCTTCTACATGCTTTTCTGTCCTTGCATCTCTCTGGATGCCCTTCTGTCTTCCTCTCTATCTGGATGCCCTGCTGTCCTCTTCTCTCTCTGGATGGACTTCTGTCTTTTCGTCACTATGGATGACCTTCTGTTGTCTCCTCTCTCCGAATGACCTTCTGTCTCATCATTTCTCTGGATGCCCTTCTGTTCTATTCTCTCTCTAGATTCTATTCTGTACTCTCATCCTTCTGGATAATCTACTGTTCACTCATCTCTGTGGATGCCCTTCTGTTCTCTCCTCTCTCTGGAAGATCTTCGGTTCTATCATATCTCTGGATGCCCTTGTGTCCTCTCCTCTCTATGGATGCTCTTCTATTCTCTCATCTCTCTGGATTCCCTTCTGTTCTCTCCTCTCTTGGATGCCCTTCTGTCCTCTTTTCTCTCTGGATTTACTTCTGTCCTCTAATATCTCTCTTTGCCTTTCTGTACTCTTTTCTCTATGAAGGCTCTCCTGTACTCTCATCTCTCTGGATGCCCTTCTGTTCTCTCCTCTCTTTGGATGCCCTTCTGTTTTCTCCTCTCTTCCAATGTTCTTCTGTTCTCTCCTTTCTGTGGATGCCCTTCTGTATTCGCCTCCCTCTGGATGCCCTTCAGGTCTCTCTTCTCTCTGGATGCCCTTCTGTCGTCTCCTCTCACTGGATGTCCTTCTGTTGCCTCCTTTCTCTTGATGCCTTTCTGTCCTCTCCTCTTTCTGGATGCCTTTCTGGTCTCTGCTCTCCCTGGATGCACCTGTGTCATCTCCTCTCACTGGATGTCATTCAGTTGTCTCCTTTCTCTGGATTCCCTTCTGTCCTCTCCTCTCTCTGCATGTCCTTCTGTCCTATCCTCTCTCTGGATGCACTTCTGTACACTTCACACTCTGGATGCCCTTCTGAACTCTCCTCTCTCTGGATTTTTTTCTGTCCTCTCATATATCTGGTTGCCCTTCTGTTCTCTTATCTCTCTAGATTATCTTCTGTCCTCTCATCTCTCTGTATGCTCTTCTGTTCTCTTCTCTCTCTGGAGGATCTTCTGTTCTCTCATCTCTCTGGATGCCCTTGTGTCCTCTCATCTCTCTGTATGCCCTTCTGTTCTCTTCTCTCTCTCTGGATGATCTTCTGTTCTCTCATCTCTCTGGATGCCCTTGTGTCCTCTCCTCTCTCTGTATGCCCTTCTGTTCTCTTCTCTCTCTGGATGATCTTCTGTTCTCTCATCTCTCTGGATGCCCTTCTGTCCTCTCCTCTTTCTGGATGCCTTTCTGTTCTCTCTTCTCTCTGGTTGCCCTTCTGTTTTCTCCTATCTCTGGAAGTCCTTCTGTCATTTCCTATCTTTGCATGCCCTTCTGTTCTCCCCTTTCTCTCGATGCCCTTTTGTTCTCCCCTCTTTGTGGATGCCCTTCTGTCTTCTTCTTTCTCTGGGTGCTCTTCTGTTCTCTCATCTTTCTGGATGCCTTTGAGTCCTCTTTTCTCCCTGGATGCCCTTCTGTCCTCTCTTCTCTCTTCTATTCTCTTCTATTCACTTCTATTTTCTCCAATCTGTGGATGCCCTTCTGTATTCTCCTCTCTCTGGATGCTCTTCTGGTCTCTCCTCTCTCTGGATGCCCTTATGACATGCTGCTCTATGGATGTTTTTCTGTTGTCTCCTCTCTCTGGATGCCCTTCTGTCTTCTCCTCTCTCTCTGGATGCCCTTCTTTCCTCACTTCTCTCTGGATGTCCTTCTGTACTCTTATTCCTCTGGATGCCCTTCTGTTCTCTTCTCTCTCTGGATACCCTTCTGCCTTCTCCTCACTCTGGATGCTCTTCTGTCCTCTCCTCTCTCTGGATGGCTTTCTGTACACTCCTCTCTCTGGATCCCTTCTGTACTCTCCTCTCTCTGGATGCCCTTCTGTTCTCTCCTCTTTCTGGATGCCCTTCTGTCCTCTCCTCTCTCTGGATGCCCTTCTGTCTTCTCCTCTCTCCCTATGCCCTTCTGTTCTCTCAATTCTTTCGATGCCCTTCAGTATTCTCCTCCATCTGGATGCCGGACAATTTTCTCCTCACTCTGGATATCCTTCTTTATTCTCCTCTCTCCCTATGCCCTTCTGTTCTCTCGATTCTCTCCATGCCATTCAGTCATCTCCTCTCTCTGGATGCCCGACAATTTTCTCCTTACTCTGGATGCCCTTCTGTCTTCTCCTTTCTCTCGATGCCCTTCTGCCTTCTCCTCTCTGTGGATGCCCTTCTGTTCTCTCCTCTATCAAGATGACCTTCTTCCTGCTAGTCTCTCTTGATGTGCTTCTCTTCTCTCCTCCATCTGGATGATTTTCTGTTCTCTCCAGTCTCAAGATGCCCTTCTGTCCTTCCTCTCTCCAGATACCCTTCTGTTCTCTCCTCTCTCCAGATATTCTTCTGTCCTCTCCTCTCTCTGTAAGCCCTTCTGTCTTTTCATCTCTCTGGATGACCTTCTGTTCTCTCCTCTATCCATATGCGCTTCTATCTTCTCCTCTCTCTGGATGCCGTTCTGTCCTCTCCTCTTCCTGTATGCCTTTCTGTCATCCACTCTCTCTTAATGCCCTTCTGATCTCTCCTCTGTCCGGATGCTCTTCTGTTATCTCATCTCTCTGGATGCCCTTCTCTCTTCTCCTATCTCTGGATGCCCTTCTGATTTTACCTCTCTATGGATGCCCTTCTGTCTTCTCTTCTTTCTACATGCCCTTCTGTTCTCTCAGCTCACTAGATTCCCTTCATTCCTCTCAACTCTTTGGATGCCACACTGTTCTCTTCTCTCTATGGATGGGATGCTCTTCTGTTCTCTCATCTCTCTAGATTATCTTCTGTCCTCTCATCCTTCAGGATGCCCTTATGTTCCCTTCTCTCTCTGGATGAACTTCTAATCACTCATTTCTGTGGATGCCCTTCTGTTTACTCCTGTCTCTGGAAGATGTTCTGTTTTCTCATCTCTTTGGATGCCCTTGTGTCCTCTCCTCTCTCTGGATGCTCTTCTGTTCTCTCATCTCTCTGGATGACTTGGTGTCCTATCCTCTCCCTGATTACTCTTCTGTCTTCTCCTTTCTCTGGATGTCCTCTTTTCCTCTACTATCTCTAGATGCCTTTCTGTTCTCTCTTCACTCCAGATGCCCTTCTGTCTTCTCTCTCTGCATGTCCTGTTTTCCCCTCTATATGGATGCCCTTCTGTGTTCTTCTCTCTGTATATGCCATTTTGTACTCTCCTATCTCTAGATTCACTTCTGTCCTCTCATCTCTCTGAATGCCCTTCTGTTCTCTCCTTTCTCTGGATGATGTTCTGTATTTTTGTCTCTTTTGATGACTGTCTGTTGTCTCCTCTCTCTGGATGACCTTCTGTTCTCTTTTCTATCCAGATGCATTCTGTATTAACCTCTCTCTGGATGCCCTTCTGTTCTTTCCTCTCTCTAGATGCCCTTCTGTCTTGCCCGCTTTCTGGATGCCCTTCTGATCTCTCCACTCTCTGGATGCCCTTCTGTACAGTCACCTCTCTGGATGTCCTTCTGTCTTCTTTTTTCTCTGGATGCCCTTCTGTTTTCACCTATATATGGATGGCCTTCTGTCTTCTCTTCCCTCTATATGCCTTTCTGTCCTATCATCTCTCTGGATGCCCTTCTGTCTTCTCCTCTATCTGGATGCCCTTGTGTCCTCTTCTTTCTCTGGATGCCCTTCTGTCTTTTCGTCACTATGTATGACCTTCTGTTGTCTCCTCTCTCTCTGGATGACCTTCTGTATCATCATCTCTCTGGATACCCTTCTGTTCTATTCTCTCTCTAGATTCTATTCTGTGCTCTCATCCCTATGGATGGCCTTCTGTTCCCTTCTCGCTCTTGATGATCTTCTCTTCTCTCATCTCTGTAGATGCCCTTCAGTTCTCTCTTCTCTCTGGAAGATCTTCAGTTCTCTCTTATATCTTGATACCCTTGTCTCCTCTCCTCTCTCTGTATGCTCCTCTTTCTGGATGCCTTTCTGGTCTCTGCTCTCTCTGGATGCGCCTGTGTCATCTCCTATCACTGGATGTCCTTCAGTTGTCTCCTTTCTCTGGATTCCCTTCTGTCCTCTCCTCTCTCTAGATGCATTCTGTCTTCTCCTCTCTCTGTATGCCCTTCTGTATTCTCCACTATCTGGATGCCCTTCTTTCCTCTCCTCTCTCTGGATTCCCTTCTGTTCTCTCCTCTCTTGGATGCCCTTCTGTCCTCTTTTCTCTCTGGATTCCCTTCTGTCGTCTAATATCTCTCTTTGCCTTTCTGTACTCTTCTCTCTATGGGGACTCTTCTGTACTCTCCTCTCTCTGGATGCCCTTCGGTCTTCTCCTCTCTGTGGATGCCCTTCTGTCCTCTACTCTCTTGGATGCCCTTCTGTCCTCTCCTCTCTAAGATGCCCTTCTGTCCTCTTCTCCCTCTTTATTCCCTTCTTTCCTCTTCTCTTTTTGGTTGCCTTCCTGTTCTCTTCTCTCTATGGAGCCTTTCCTGACCTTTAATTGCTCTGGATGCTCTTTTGTTCTCTCCTCTTCCTGGATGACCTTCTGACTTATAGTCACTATGGATGACCTTCTGTTGTCTCCTCTCTCTGGATGACCTTCTGTCTCATCATCTCTCTGGATGCCCTTCTGTTCTATTCTCTCTCTAGATTCTATTCTGTACTCTCATCCTTCTGGATGATCTTCTGTTCACTCATCTCTGTGGATGCCCTTCTGTTCTCTCCTCTCTCTGGAAGATCTTCGGTTCTATCATATCTCTGGATACCCTTGTGTCCTCTCCTCTCTCTGGATGCTCTTCTATTCTCTCATCTCTCTGGATTCCCTTCTGTTCTCTCCTCTCTTGGATGTCCTTCTGTCCTCTTTTCTCTCTGGATTTACTTCTGTCCTCTAATATCTTTCTTTGCTTTTCTATACTCTTCTCTCTATGGAGGCTCTCCTGTACTCTCATCTCTCTGGATGCCCTTATGTTCTCTCCTCTCTCTGGATGCCCTTCTGTCTTTTCCTCTCTCTGGATGACCTTCTGTTTTCTTTTCTCTGTATGCCCTTCTGTCCTCTCCTCAATCTGGATGCCCTTCTGTCCTCTCCTCTCTAGGATGCCCTTCTGTACTCTTCTCTCTCTGGATTCCCTTTTGTCCTCTTCTCTTTCTGGTTGCCTTCCTGTTCTCTTCTCACTATGGAGCCTTTCCTGACCTTTCATCACTCTGGATGCCCTTTTGTTCTCTCCTCTTCCTGGATGACCTTCTGTCTTATCCTCTCTGGATGCCCTTCTGTCTTCCCCGCTCTCTGAATGCCCTTCTGTCCTCTCCTATCTCTGAATTCCCTTCTGTCATCTCCTCTCTCTGGATGTTCTTTTGTTCTCTCCTGTCTCTGGATGCCCTTCTGTTATATGCTATATCCAGATGCACTTCTGTCCTCTCCTCTCTCTCGATGAACTTCTGTGTTCTTCACTCTCTGGAAGACCTTCTGTTCTCTCCTCACTATGTAGGCCCTTCTGTGCTCTCCTCTCTCTGGATGCGCTTTGGTCTTCTCCTTTTCCTGGATGCCTTTCTGTTCCCTCCTCTACCTGGATGGCCTTCTGTCCTCTCCTTTATCTAGATGCCCTTCTTTACGTTTCTCTCTCTGGATTCCATTCTATCCTCTTCTTTCTCTGGATTCCCTTCTGTCCTTTCTTCTCTCTGGATGCCCTTCAGTTCTCTCCTCTCTACAGATTCTCTTCTGTCCTCTCCTCTCCCTCTATGCCCTTCTGTCTTCTCCTCTCTCTGAATGACCTTCTGTTGTCTCCTCTCTCTGGATGCTCTTCTGTGGGGAAAAAAAAGGCTTGGGTATCCCTAGATTCCTCCTGCCATGCTGTGAGTAGTAGGCTGCTGGGAATGCTCTGGGTTTCTCCAGCTGGAAGTTGAACCCGGCTGTTCATTAACTAAAAGCCTCTCCCTGGCTCCTCACGGTTCCTCATAGCTGCACAGCCCCAACACACGAGGAAGCCCTTGGGTTTCCAAAACTGGTTTATTCACATGGCAGATCGTGGATAGATCTGGATGCATACCCCTCAAACCCAGGATTGACCTGAGTTAAAAGGGGGGGAAGGGAGGAGGGGCTGGGGAGGAATGTTTAATCGGATCCACCTCTGGCCTTCAGGTACCTCATTAGTATGTAAATCTCTCTATGGCCTGTTCGTGCCCTCCACCTGTGTACATGACTGAAGGGTGGAGGTGGAATGGAGATTAGACCTTGTGTTAGGCCCAACATCCCACCCTTTTTTTCTTTCATAAAAGGAGGGGCAACTCTGTGTTAATGAGAGATGTGGACCACGTGGAAGTGGGCCTAGGAACAGGGCTAAACATCCTACCATTCCTAAAAGGGTCTCTGGGGTTTAAAGCCCGTTCAACCAGGTTATGTCCAAACCATCTCTTCACGGCCCAACATCTCACTGGTTTTTTGTGAAAATTTTGGATGACATGGTCAAAAGAAAACACTATGTAGGCCAGAGGGTGTAGCATAAATAAATCAAGGGTAGTGGAAATTGAGGGTAGGGTTTGGAAGGCAGGGAATCATTGAAACAATTAAATACAGGTTGTACAGTTTGAGGGTAATGACATCTGATTAATCTAAATAGACATTATGTTTTCCTCACTAACATGTAACTTTAGCTATGTGACTTTGTCAAAAGAGTTCATTTGTAGCTGGAAGGTCTGGATCTGTCTTCTGTAGTGAGCATCTTTGGGTTCTGGCATGTATCTCTGGAGCCTGGTGTGGGTCTCTGGATCTCAGCATGTTTTTGGGTCTTCAGTCAGATGATATGACTGGAAGAAGGCAGCTTGGCAGGTTCCAGGAGGTGGCGCTGTCACTGGATCTCAGCGTGTCTCTGGAGTCTGCAGTCAGATGAGGTGGCTGGGAGGAAGCAGCTTGGCATCTCAGGCAGGTTCCAGAGGATGGCTGGACTCTGTTGGATCTGTGGGTATACCTGTAGGATAATCACAGGAGGGAAGCAGCACCTCGGGCAGGGAGATATCTGTAGGCTGGACATGGGGCATTAAATTGCTTGGGAACAAGCACCTTATGGCCTGTTGTTAAGATCCTGGAAAAGCAAAGGTGTTTGCAGAAAGTTTAGTCTTGGAAGGTAACTTTGAGTCTGTTTTTGGATGGCAGAGGGAGAAAAACAATGTTAATTTTGTATGTGGGATTGGCAGCAAAAGTTTGCCTGTAAAAGAAATTAGTTGTTAATTAAGACTCAAGAAATGGTGATCAGCTCATTCACTTAAACTGTGGAAGGAAATTAGATGGCTTTTAAAACTTGAAGAAATTATAAAGGTTAAAAAAATAATGTTGGACATATATCACGAATATTAGAGAGAAAAGGCAGTATTAAAATAAAAAAATAACAAACATTTTGGTTGAAAAACACAAGCATTGTTGCTCTAGGTGTTCCTGTTAGAAAGAAAAGGAAAATTTTTTGGTTGAAAAACAGGAACATTTGTTGCAGGCCCTCCTGTTTGGGAGAAGCAGTACGGTGGGTTTAGAAGCAGTGGGGAGGGGCCTTGCTCTGCGATGTGGCATCTGGGTGCTCTGGCAGAGAGGACCTGTATTCCACCTTTCTTTTTATTAGAAATTTTAATTGTAGAGAAGGATCAAAAAGCTAACTTGAAGAAAGTTTCTAAGGAGAGACACCTAGGCTTGATAGGAGAGCTGAGAGTTAGATAGTGAAAGGCTATACGAATCTCTCACCTAAGGAAGGAGTCTTAGGAGGGTCACAGCAGGCACTGTGACTTGAAAGACAGCTGTTTTCTGTGAAGGAGCCCTCTCTGTGGAGCTGGGGGATGGGCAAAGTGGAGGCTAGGGGGTCGCTGCCATCTTGCCCTTGAGCTGGAAAGCACATGGAGAGGGAGAGACAGACAGAGAGAAAGAGGAGGAGTTAAAGTAGAGAAGTTGACCAGGAACACATGGAAAAGGAGTGGGGCCTAGTCTTTTGAACTAGGCAGTAACTAAAAATTAGAAGAAGCTAACAAGGAACACGTGGAGAAAGAGGGGGGAGACAGAAAGAAGCCTGCCTAGTTTTGTGAACTAGGCTGGGAATTACTCACTGTCCTGGAGTTTCGCGGAGAGGTTTTCTGTGGGCAATAACTGGGGAGAACTCTCTTGGAGCTGGCTCTACCACCTGTAGCTGGTTCTACCACCTGTAGGGAACGATATGGGCTCCTGCGTGGGTTAGCGGGTCCCCTGCGGAACCTCGGGCAGTAGGTTGGATTCTGATGGACCAGGAGTTGTGTTCCCTTGGGGACTCCATCTTTCATCTGTCTAATCTCACCAGCATTATGGGGAGGTCCACGGCACACAGCATAGCGGCTCCCTTCTACTGGAACTCCATCTGGGCCAGTCACATTTGTTGCTTTAGGATCCCCTTTTTCTGCAACCACATCAAACTCTACAATTTCTCCCTCCCCCACACTGCGCAGATACTTGCGTGGATTATTCTTCTTGATGGCAGTCTGGTGTACAAACACATCTTCTTTGGTGTCATTTCAGTTTATAAATCCATATCCATTTCTGACGTGGAACCATTTGACAGTGCCCAGGACTTTGGTGGCGAGAACTTTCTTCTCTGTGTCCTCGCTGCCCACAGGAGCTGATGAGGCCGGGGCGGGTCCAGGGGCTGCATCTCTGCTGGGGCTCCCCGAGAGGGGCGCGGAGGGCGCTGGGGCCTGGGGTGTGCCGCTGGCCGCCGGGCTCTTAGGCGCTGGGTCCCTGGCCTGCGGGAGCATGGTGCTGATGGTAGTGGCCTCGCCCGCCTCGCTCATGTCGCCTCTCCACTCTCTCCGGGCACCTCGGTGGCAGTTGGTAGCGGTTAGCTCGGTGGTGGTCGCTGTGGGGCAAGCTCGCAGAGGGCGGTGTCTCAGGGGCGGGGGACTCGCGAGCTCGAGGTCTCGCTGAGTCTCCCAGCCCCGAAGATGGCAGGTTGTAGGGCATTCATCTTTCCAATGTCTTGTCTCCCCACATTTGAGGCAGATTTTTTCTGTTTTTATTGCTGCCACAAATGCCTGAGCTATGGATGCAACCTGATTTGATGGGGTTCCTATTTCTCTGGTTGCTATAATCCACCTATCGTGATGCTCCTCCCAGAGACCCTGGCAAGCTAGCCTAGATTCGGAAGTCATGCCTTCCCTAACAATGGTTTTAAGAAGAAGGTCCCTAGCTGTGGGGTTGGAGATTTTTCTTTCTAAGCTCATTTTAGTTCTGAGGATAAAATCAGATAGAGGTTATCCAGGCTTCTGATGAAGGGAGAGCAGGGAGTGGGCAGGGTCTTGTGACCCTGAAGGTGGAGTAAGCCTATTCCAGGCTTGAATGGCACAGAGACCGACCTGGTCATAGTAGCCTGTTGGCTGACTTGCTTGTTGTGCCCCAGTAGAGAAATCTTCTTGGCCAAAGAGTTCTTTAAAACCCCATGGAGTGTCATCTTCCCTTCCCTTGTTTTGCCTGACTTGCTGAAGACACTCATCATGATAGTATGCCTCCCATTCTAGAAACATTGGATCAGGAAGGGCAGAACGGCAAATAACTCTCCAATCTTGGGGAGTGTTTAAATTGACAATATGGCTCTGTAGGAGGGATTTTGTCCACAGTGGTTGAATGCCATCTTCCTTCACTGCCTGCCTGAGTTCTTTTAGGTCGGGGGCTTGGACTGGGTACCAATTAAGTGGTTTAGCTCAAGTGGGGTGGATATTAACTGGAAATGTTCGAGCAGTTTGGGTTTTATCTATGGATTTTGAAGGACTGCTACTTTTGTGGCTAAGAGGAGTGGGAGGGGACTTATCTCTCTTTGGTTGGGAGGTAAGAGGGAAGGCAGGAGAAATCTCCTTTGGTATTTTAATGGAGCCTTGCCTTTGGATGGGGGAGGGAGGGACAGGAGGAGCACATTCTTTCATTTCCTCCAAGGCATAAGGGGGAAGGGGTGGGTATATGGATTTTATTTTTCTTATTAGTTGGGTAAGGGGCTCAAGGTCTGAAACAAGGTGATTTTTGGGACCTTGGTTGGGTTCATTTAACTGAGGGGCCCCAGGAGCTGTGTTGTTCTCAGTCTGTCCTATTTTTGATGGTCTTATACATTGCCAAATTGCAGCTAAGATCGGCCAAAACTCACAAGGGGGTTTTTTATCTCTGTTTTTGATAAGGGAAGCTACTTTGCTCCATGAGTCTGGACTGTAAATATTATCATCTGCCATGCATGGTGCTATCTGAAGGACTTCCTCCCAAAACAAGGAGGCTTGCTTTTTGCCTATTCTTATCCAGTGGGTTTTTAGCAGGGAGTATATTTGCCTAGCTTGAGGTGAACATTTACATGAGGTGGAGTTTCCCATGATAGAAAAAGAGGAGAAACGCCTTGTCCAATGGGAACGTTCCCTTGGCCTATTGGCTTTGGGGGATTCAACAATGGTCCAAGAGCGCCAAGCCTTCCTGCAGATTTAAGAACTGGCAGCCGCCCTTATGGCTTTTAAATGGCTGCTGCATTACCAGTTTGCTTTTTGTTTTATAGAGAGTCTAGATAGAGTCTTTGCCAACACCCATTGCAGGCTGTCGGGATTTAAGCGGAGGCCAGGGAAACTTTGAACCAGCACCAGAGAGTGGCCCTGGCCAGGAGGTAACAAAAGCTCCCTTGGCTTACTTAAATCTGCGTGATGGCTTCCAACTGAAACACAGGAGGAAAAAACAGATTGCTTGTTTCAAGTGTTGGGGCTTACCCTTCCCGCAGTATCAGTAGCTGCGTGGCTGTGTGGCTTCCAAGGCCCCACGTTTGAGGCACCAGATGTGGGGAAAAAAAGGCTTGGGATCCCGCGGTTCCTCCTGCCATGCTGTGAGTAGTCGGCTGGGAACGCTCTGGGTTTCTCCAGCTGGAAGTTGGGCCTGGCTGTTCATTAACTAAAAGCCTCTTCCTGGCTCCTCATGGTTCCTCATAGCTGCACAGCCCCAACACACGAGGAAGCCCTTGGGTTTCCATAACTGGTTTATTCACATGGCAGATCGTGGATGGATCTGGATGCATACCCCTCAAACCCAGGATCGACCTGAGTTAAAAGGGGGGGGAGAAGCAGAGAGGGCTGGGGAGGAATGTTTAATCGGCTCCACCTCTGGCCTTCAGGTACCTCATTATTATGTAAATCTCTCTAGGGACTGTTCGAACCCTCCACCTGTGTACATGCCAGAAGGGTGAAGGTGGAATAGAAATTAGACCTTGTGTTAGGCCCAACATTCTTCGGTTCTCTCCTCTAACCAGATGCCCATCTGTCTGCTCCTCTCTCTGGATGCCCTTTTTTTCACCTTTCTTGGATGCCCTTCTGTCTTCTTCTCTCTCTACATGCCATTCTGTTCTCTCCTCTCTCTGGAAGCCCTTCTGTCCTCCCCTCTCGCTGGAGGGCCTTCTGTTTTTTCTCCTCTCTCTGGATTACCTTCTGTCCACTTCTCTCTGGATTCCCTTCTTTCCTCTACTCTCTCTGGATGCCCTTCTGTCTTCTTCTCTCTCTACATTCCCTACTGTTCTCTCCTCTCTCTGGAAGCCCTTCTGTTCTCTCCTCTCTCTGGATGCCCTTCTGTCTTTTCGTCTCTCTGGATGACCGTCTGTTGTCTCCTCTCTCTGGATGACCTTCTTTTCTCTCCTCTATCCAGATGCCCTTCTGTCCTCTCCTCTCTCTTGATGCCCTTCTGTCTTCCCCTCTCTCTGGTTGACCTTCTGATCTCTCCACTCTCCGTATGCTCTTCTGTCAAGTCATCTCTCTGGATGCCCTTCTGTCTTCTCCTCTCTCTGGATGCTATTCTGTTTTCACCTATCTATGGATGCCCTTATGTCTTCTCCTCTCTCTACATGCCTTTCTGTCCTCTCATCTCTCTGGATGCACTTCTGTATTCTCTCTCTGGATGCCCTTCTGTTCTCTTCTCTTTGGATGCCCTTCTGTCCTCTCCTCTGTCTGGATGCCCTTCTGTATTTTCATCACTCTGGATGACCTTCTGTTGTCTCCTCACTCTTGATGTCCTTTTGTTCTCTCCTCTTTCCTGATGCCCGTCTGTCTTCTCCTCTCTCTGGATGTCCTTCTGTTCTTTCCTCTCTCTGGATGCCATTCTGTCGTCTTCTCTCTTGGATGCATTTCTGTCTTCTCATGTCTCTGGATGTCCTTCTGTTCTCTCCTTTCTCTAGGTTCTCTTCTGTCCTCTCATCCCTCTGGATGCCCTTCTGTTCCCTTCTCTCTCTGGATGCCTTCTGTCCTCCTCTCACTCCCCATGCCCATCTGTTTTCTCCTCTCTCCCTATGCCCTTCTGTTCTCTCGATTCTCTCGATGCCCTTCAGTATTCTCCTCCATCTGGATGCCCGACAATTTTCTCCTCACTCTGGATATCCTTCAGTCTTCTGCTCTCTCTGGATGGGCTTCTGTTCTCTCCTCTTTCTGGATTCTCTCCTGTTCTATCATCACTCTTGATGCACTTCTGTTCTCTCTTCTTTTGGGATGTCCTTCTGTCCTCTTCACTCTCTGGATGCCCTTCTGTCTTCTCCTTTCTTTGGATGCCCTTCTGTTCTCTCCTCTCTCTGGATGGCCTATTTTCCTCTCTTCTCTCTGGATACCTTTCTGATCACTTCTCTCTCTGGATGATCTTCTGTTCTCTCATCTCTCTGGATGCCCTTGTGTTTTCTCCTCTCTCTGGATGCCCTTCTGTCCTCTCTCTGGATGCCCTTCTGTTTTCTCCTCTCGTCCGATGCTCTTCTATTCTCTCCTCTCTGTCGATGCCCTTCTGTATTGTCCTCTCTCTGGATGCCCTTCTCGTCTGTCCTCTCTCTGGATGCCCTTCCTTCCTCTCCTATCTCTGGATGCCCTTCTGTCCTCACCTCTCTCTGGATGCCTTTCTATACTATCCACGCTCTGGATGCCCTTCTGTCCCATTCTCTCTCTGGATTTTTTTCTGTCCTCTCATATCTCTGGTTGTCCTTCCGTTCTCTCAAAGCTCTGGATGCTCTTCTATCCTCTCCTCTCTCTGGATTTTTTTCTGTCCTCTCATATCTCTGGTTGCACTTCTGTTCTCTTTTCTCTCTAGATTATCTTCTGTTCTCTCATCTCTCTGGATGCCCTTCTGTCTTTTCCTCTTTCTGGATGCCCTTCTATTCTCTCCTCTCTCTGGATTCACTTCTGTTCTCCCCTCTCTCTGGATGCCTTTCTGTGCTCTCCTTTCTCTGGATGGCTTTCTGTTCTCTCCTCTCTCTGGATCCCTTCTGTACTTTCCTCTCTATGGATGCCCTTTTGTCCTCTCCTCTCTCTAATTGCCCTTCTGTCCTCTCCTCTCTCTGGATGCCCTACTGTTCTCTCCTCTCTCTGGATTCGCTTTTTGTCTTCTCCTCTCTCTGGATGCGCTTCTATTCTCTCCTCTCTAAAGATCCCTTGTGTCCTCTATTCTCTCTGGATATCCTTCTGTTCTCTTGTCACTCTGAATTCCCTTTTGTGTTCTCCTCTTTCTTGATGCCCTTCTGTCCTCTCCTCTCTCTGGATGCCCTTCTGTCTTCGCCTCTCTCCCTATGCCCTTCTGTTCTCTCGATTCTCTCGATGCCCTTCAGTCTTCTCCTTTCTCTGGATGCCCGACAATTTTCTCCTCACTCTGGATATCCTTCTATTGTCTCCTCTCTCTAGATGTCCTTCTGTTCTCTCCTCTCTCTGTATGCCCTTCTTTACTCCTTCTCACTGGATGCCCTTCTGTCTTCTTCTCTCACTGGATGCCCTTCTGTTCTCTCCTCTCTCCAGATGCCCTTCTGTCCTCTCCTCTCTCTGGATGCCCTACTGTCCTCTCCTCTCTCTGAATTTCCTTCTGTCCTCTCATATCTCTGTTTGCCTTTCTGTTCTCTTATCTCTCTATATTCTCTTCTTTCCTCTAATGTCTCTAGATGCCTTCTGTCTTCTTCTCTCTCTACAAGCCCTTCTGTCCTCTCCTATCTCCCAATGCCCTTCTGTTATCTCCTCTCTCTGGATGCCCTTCTGTCCTCTCTTCTCTTTGGATGCTCTTATGTTGTCTCCTCACTCTCGATGCTCTTCTGTTCTTCCTAATCTGTGGAAGCCCTTCTGTCCTCTCCTCTCTCTAACTGCCTTTCTGTTCTCTCCTCTCTCTGGATGCACTTGTGTCCTCTCCTCTCTTTTTATGCCCTTCTGTTCTCTCCTCTCTCTGAATGCCCTTCTGTCCTCTCATCTCTCTGGATGTCTTTCTGTCTTCTCATTTCTCTGGATGACCTTCTGATCTCTCCTCTCTGGATGCTCTTCTATCTTCTCTTCACTCTGGATGCCCTTCTCTTTTCTCCTCTCTCTGGATGCACTTCTGTTTTCACCTCTCTATGGATGCCATTCTGTCGCCTCTTCTCTCTGGATGCCCTTCTGTTCTCTCCTCTCACTGGATGCCCTTCTATCTTCTCCTTTCTCTGGATGCCCTTCTGTCTTCTCTGCTCTCTGGATACCATTCTATTCTCTACTCTCTCTGGATGCCTTTCTGTTTTCTCTGCTCTCTAAATGCCCATCTGTTCTCTCCTCTCTTTGGATGGCCTTCTGTCCTCTCCTATCTCTGGATGCCCTTCTGTTCTCTCCTCTCTCTGGATGGCTTTCTGTTCTCTCCTCTCTCTGTATCCCTTCTGTACTCTCCTCTCTCGGGAGGCCATTCTGTCTTCTCTGCTCTTTGGATACCATTCTATTCTCTACTCTCTCTGGAAGCCTTTCAGTATTTTCTGCTCTCTGGATGCCTGTCTGTTCTCTCCTCTCTTTGGATGGCCTTCTGTCCTCTCCTCTCTCTGGATGCCCTTCTGTTCTCTTCTCTCTCTCTGGATGGCTTTCTGTTCTCTCTTCTCTCTGGATCCCATCTGTACTCTCCTCTCTCTGGATCCCCTCTGTCCTCTCTCTGGATTCCCTTTTTGTCTTCTCCTCTCTCTGGATGCACTGCTCTTCTCTCCTCTCTCAAGATGCCCTTGTGTCCTCTATTCTCTCTGGATATCCTTCTGTTCTCTCCTCTCTCTGGATCCCTTCTGTACTCTCCTCTCTCTGGATGCGCTTCTGTCCTCTCTCTGGATTCCCTTTTTGTCTTCTCCTCTCTCTGGATGCGCTGCTCTTCTCTCCTCTCTCAAGATGCCCTTGTGTCCTCTCTTCTTTCTGGATTCCCTTCTGTTCTCTCATATCTCTGGATGCCCTTCTGTTCTCTTCTCTCTATGGATGTTCTTCTGTTCTCTCATCTCTCTGGATGCCCTTCTGTCCTCTCCTCTCTCTTGATGCCTTTCTGTTCTCTTCTCTCACTGGATGCCTTTCTGTCTTCTCCTTTCTCTGGATGCCCTTCTTTCTTCTAATCTCTCTGGATGCCCTTCTGTATCCTCCTCGCTCTGGATGCCCTTCTGTTTTCTCCTATCTCTGGATGTTCTTCTGTCCTATCCTCTCTTTGGATGCCATTCTATTCTATCCTTTCTCTCGATGCTCTTCTGTTCTCCCCTCTCTGTGGATGCCCTTCTGTCCTCTCCTCTCTCTGGATTCCCTTCTGTTCTCTCCTCTTTCTGCATGCTCTTCTGTACTCTCCTCTCTCTGTATGCCCTTCTGTTCTATCCTCTCTCCAGATGCACTTCTGTCCTCTTCTCTCTCTGGATTCCCTTCTGTTTTCTCCACTCTGTGGATGGCCTTTTTTCTCTCCTCCCTATGAAGGCCCTTCTGTCCTCTCCTCTCTCTGGATGGCTTCTGGTCTTCTCCTTTCTCTGGAGGCCCTTCTGTTCTCTCCTCTCTGGATGGCCTTCTGTCCTCTCCTCTCTTTGGATGCCCTCCTGTCCTCTTCTCTTTCTGGATTCCCCTCTGTCCTCTTCTTTCTCTGGATGCTTTTCTGTCTTCTTTTCTCTCTGGATGCCCTTATGTTCTCTACTCTCTCTTGATGCCATTCTGTACTCTCCTTTGTCTGGATGCCCTTGTGTCTTCTCCTTTCTCTCTATGCTCTTTCTTCTCCTCTCTCTGGATGCCCTTCTTTATTTTCCTTTCTCTGGAGGCCCTTCTGTCCTCTCCTCTCTCTCGATGCACTTCTGTCTTCTCCTCTCTGTGGATGCCCCTCTGTTCTATTCTCTGTCTGGATGACCTTCATTCTTCTCATATCTCTGGATGCTCTACTTCTCTTTTCTCTGTCCTGATGATTTTCTATTCTCTCCAATCTCAGGTGCCCTTCTGTCCTTCCCCTCTCTGGATGCCCTTCTGTTCTCTCCTCTCTCCGTATGCCCATCAGTTCTCTTGACTCTCTCGATGCCCTTAAGTCTTCTCCTTTCTCTGGGTGCCCTTGTGTCCTTTCCTCTCTCTGGATGCACTTCTGTCCTCTCCTCACTTTGGATGCTCTTCTGTTTACTCCTCTCTTCCAGTGTTCTTCTGTTCTCTCCTCTCTGTGGATGCCCTTCTGTATTCTCCTCTCTCTGGATGCCCTTCTGGTCTCTCCTCTCTCTGGATGCCCTTCTGTCATCTCCTCTCAGTGGATGTCCTTCTGTTGTCTCCTTTCTCTGGATGCCCTTCTCTCCTCTCCTCTCTCTGGATGCCCTTCTGGTCTCTCCTCTCTCTGGATGCCCTTCTGTCGTCTCCTCTCACTGGATGTCCTTCTGTTGTCTTCTTTCTCTGGTTTCCCTTCTGTCCTCTCCTCTCTCTGGATGTCCTTCTGTCCTATCATCTCTCTGGATGCACTTCTGTACACTTCACACTCTAGATGCCCTTCTGTCCTCTCCTCTCTCTGGATTTTTTCTGTCCTCTCATATATCTGGTTGCCCATCTGTTCTCATATCTCTCTAGATTATCTTCATTCCTCTCATCTCTCTGTATGCCCTTCTGTTCTCTTCTCTCTCTGGATGATCTTCTGTTCTCTCATCTCTCTGGATGCCCTTCTGTCCTCTCCTCTCCCTGGATTCCCTTCTGTCCTCTCTTGTTTCGGTATGCCCTTTTGTTCTCTCCTCCCTCCGGATGCCCTTCTGTCCTCTCCTCTCTCTGGATGCCATTCTTTTCTCTTCTCTTTGGATGCCCTTCAGTCTTCTCCTTTCTCTGGATGCCCTTTTGTTTTCTCTTCTCGCTGAGTGGCCTTCTCTCCTCTCCTCTCTCTGGATGCCCTTCTGTCTCATCATCTCTCAGGATGCCTTCTGTTGTCTCCTCTCTCTAGACTCTATTCTGTCCTCTCATCCCTCTGGATGCCTTCTGCTCCCTCTCTGGATGATCTACTGTTAACTCATCTCTGGGGATGCCCTACCATTCTCTCCTCTCTCTGAAGATCTTCTGTTCTCTCATCTCTCTGGATGCTCTTGTGTCCTCTCCTCTCTCTGGATGCCCTTCTGTTCTCTCCTCTCTCTGGATGCCTTCTGTCTTCTCCTCTCTCTGGATGCACTTATGTTCTCTCCTCTCTCTGGATGCCCTTCTGTTTCTCTCCTCCCTGGATGCCCTTCTGTCCACTCCTCAATCTGGATGGCCTTCTGTTCTCTCCTCTCTTGGATGCCCTTCTGTCCTCTTATCTCTCATGATTCCCTTCTGTCCTCTAATATCTCTCTTTGTCTTTGTGTTCTCTTCTCTCTATGGAGGCTCTCCTGTACTCTCATCTCTCTGGATGTCTTTCTGTTCTCTCCTCTCTCTGGATGCCCTTCTGTCTTCTCCTCTCTCTGGATGCCCTTCTATCTTCTCTTCTTTCTGGATGCCCTTCTTTTGTCTTCTTTCTGGATGCCCTTCTAACCCCTCCTCTCTCTGGATGCACTTCTCTCTTTTCGTCACTCTGGATGACCTTCTGTTGTCTCCTCTTTCTGGATTACATTCTGTTCTCTCCTTTTTCCAGATGCCCTTCTGTTTTCTCATCTCTCTGCATGCCCTTCTGTCCTCTCCTCTCTTGGATGCCCTTCTGTCCTCTTCTCTCTCTGCATTCCCTTCTGTCCTCTAATCTCTCTGGTTTCCTTTCTGTTTTCTTCTCTCTATGGAGGCTCTCCTGTACTCTCATCGCTCTGGATGCCCTTCTGTCATCTCCTCTCTCTGGATGCCCCACTGTATTCTCTGCTCTCTGGATGCCCTTTTGTACTCTCCTATCTCTTAATGCCCTTCTGTCTTCTCCTCTCTCTTGATGCCCTTCTGTTTTCTTCATTCTCTGGAAGCCCTTGTGTTCTCTCGTCTCTATGTAAGTCCTTCTGTCCTCTCATCTCTCTGGATGTGCTTCGGTCTTCTCCTATCTCTGGATACCCTTCTGTTCTCTCCTCTCGCTGGATGGCCTCTGACCTCTCCTTTCTCTGGATGCCCTTCTGTTCTATCCTCTCTCTGCATGCCCTTCTGTCCTCTCCTCTCTCTGGATGCACTTCTGTCTTCCCCTCTCTCTGGATGACTATCTGATCTCTCCACTCTTTGTTTGCTCTTCTGTCAAGTCATCTCTCTGGATGCACTTCTGTCTTCTCCTCTCTCTGGATGCCCTTCTGTTTTCACCTATCTATGGAGGCCCTTATGTCTTCTCCCCTCTCTATATGCCTTTCTGTCCTCTCCTCTTTCTGGATGCCCTTCTGTATTTTCATCACTCTGGATGACCTTCTGTTGTCTCCTCCCTCTGGATGTCCTTCTGTTCTCTCCTCTTTATTGATGCCCTTTTGTCTTCTCCTCTCTCTGGATGTCCTTCTGTTCTTTCCTCTCTCTGGATGCCATTCTGTCCTCTCCTCTCTCTGGAAGCCCTTCTGTCTTCTCATCTCTCTGGATGCCCTTCTGTTCTCTCCTTTCTCTAGATTCTCTTCTGTCCTCTCATCCCTCTAGATGCCCTTCTGTTCCCTTCTCTCTCTGGATACCCTTCTGTCCTCTTCTCACTCTGGATGCCCTTTTGTCCTCTCCTCTCTCTGGATGGCATTCTGTACTCTCCTCTCTCTGGATCCCTTCTGTACTCTCCTCTCTCTGGATGCCCTTTTGTTCTCTCCTCGCTCTGGATGCCCTTCTGTCCTCTCCTCTCTCTGGATACCCTTCTGTCTTCTCCTCTCTCCCTATGCCCTTTTGTTCTCTCTATTCTCTCAATGCCCTTCAATATTCTTCTCCATCTCTATGCCCGACAATTTTCTCCTTACTCTGGATATCCTTCTATCTTCTCTTCTTTATCTATGCCCTTCTGTTCTCTTGATTCTCTCGATGCCATTCAGTCTTCTCCTCTCTCTGGATGCCCGACAATTTTCTCCTTACTCTAGATATCCTCCTGTCTTCTCCTCTCTCTAGATTCCCTTCTGTTATCTCCTCTCACTAGATGCCATTCTGTCCTCTCCTCTCTCTGGATGCCCTTCTGTCTTCTCCTCTCTCCAGATGCCCTTTGGTCATCTTCTCTCTCTCTCAATGTCCTTCAGTCTTCTGCTCTCTCTGGCTGGGCTTCTGTCCTCTCCTCTTTCTGGATTATCTCTTGTTCTCTCACCTCTGGATGCCCTTCTGTTGTATCTTCTTTTGGAATGTCCTTCTGTCCTCTCCACTCTCTTGATGCCCTTTTGTCTTCTTCTTTCTTTGGATGCCCTCTGTTCTCTCCTCTCTCTGGATGCCCTATTTTCCTCTACTCTCTCTCTGGATACCCTTCTGTTCTCTCCTCTCTCTGTATGCCCTTCTGTTCTCTCCTCTATCTGGATGCCCTTGTGTCCTCTTCTCTCTCTGGATGCCATTTCTGTCCTCTCTTCTCTTGGGATGCCCTTCTGTGTTCTCCTCTCTGGATGCCCTTCTGTTCTCTTCTCCCTCTGGATGATCTTCTGTTCACTCATCTCCCTGGATGCCCGTGTGTCCTCTACTCTCTCTGGATGCCCTTCTGTCTTCTTTTCTCTCTGGATGCCCTTCTGTCTTCTTTTCTCTCTGGATGCCCTTCTGTCCTCTCGTCTCTTTTGATGCCTTTCTGTTTTCTCCTTTCATCCCATTCTCTTCTATTCTCTCCTCTCTCTGGATGCCCTTCTGTATTCTCCTCTCTCTGGATGCTCTTCTGGTCTCTTCTCTCTCTGGATGCCCTTATGGCATGCTGCTCTATGGATGTTTTTCTGTTGTCTCCTCTCTCTGGATGCCCTTCTCTATTCTTCTCTCTCTGGATGCCCTTCTGTCCTCACCTCTCTCTGGATGTCCTTCTGTACTCTCATCCCCCTGGATGCTCTTCTGTTCCCTTCTCTCTCTGTATGCCCATTTTTACTCTCCTCTCTCTGGATGCCCTTCTGTCCTCTCCTCACTCTGGATGGCTTTCTGTACTCTCCTCTCTCTGGATCCCATCTGTACTCTCCTCTCCCTTGATGCCCTTCTGTTCTCTCCTCTTTCTGGATGCCCTTCTGTCCTCTCCTCTCTCTGGATGCCCTTCTGTCTTCTCTCTATCTATGCCCTTCTGTTCTCTCGATTCTCTTGATGCCCTTCAGTATTCTCCTCCATCTGGATGCCCGACAATTTTATCCTAACTCTGGTTATCCTTCTGTATTCTCTCCTCTCCCTATGCCCTTCTGTTCTCTCGATTCTCTCCATGCCATTCAGTCTTCTCCTCTCTCTGGATGCCTGACAATTTTCTCCTTACTCTGGATGCCCTTCTGTCTTCTTTCTATCGATGCCCTTCTGTCTTCTCCTCTCTGTGGATGCCCTTCTGTTCTCTCCTCTATCAGGATGACCTTCTTCCTGCTAGTCTCTCTTGATGTGCTTCTCTTTTCTCCTCCATCTGGATGATTTTCTGTTCTCTCCAGTCTCAGGATGCCCTTCTGTCCTCCCTCTCTCCAGATACCCTTCTGTTCTCTCCTCTCTCCAGATATCCTTCTGTCCTCTCCTCTCTTTGTATGCCCTTCTGTCTTTTCATCTCTCTGGATGACCGTCTGTTCTCTACTCTATCCAGATGCCCTTCTGTCTTCTCCTCTCTCTGGATGCCCTTCTGTCCTCTCCACTTTCTGCATGCCCTTCTGTCTTCCACCCTCTCTTGATGCCCTTCTGAACTCTCCTCTCTCCAGATTCTCTTCTGTTATCTCATCTGTCTGGATGCCCTTCTTTCTTCTCCTCTCTCTGGATGCCCTTCTGTTTTTACCTCTCTATGGATGCCCTTCTGTCTACTCCTCTCTCTACATGACCTTCTGTACTCTCAGCTCTCTAGATTCCCTTCATTCCTCTAATCTCTCTGGATGCCACTCTGTTCTCTTCTCTCTATGGATGCTCTTCTGTTCTCTCATCTCTAGATTCTCTTCTGTCCTCTCATTACTCAGAATGCCCTTATGTTCCCTTCTCTCTCTGGATGATCTTCTGATCGCTTATTTCTATGGATGTCCTTCTGTTTACTTCTGTCTCTGGAAGATCTTCTGTTCTCTCATCTCTCTGGATGCCCTTGTGTCCCCTCCTCTCCATGGATACTCTTCCGTCTTCTCCTTTCTCTGGATGCCCTCTTTTACTCTACTCTCTCTGGATGCCTTTCTGTTCTCTCCTCACTCCAGATGCCCTTCTGTCTTCTCACTGTGCATGTCCTATTTTCCCCTCTATATGGATGCCCTTCTGTGTTCTTCTCTCTGTTCATGCCTTTTTGTTCTCTCCTCTCTCTAGATTCACTTCTGTCCTCTCATCTCTCTAGAAATCCTTCAGTTCTCTCCTTTCTCTGGATGATCGTCTGTCTTTTTGTCTCTTTTGATGACTGTCTTTTGTCTCCTCTCTCTGGATGACTGTCTATTCTCTCTTGTATCCAGATGCCTTTTGTCTTCTCGTCTCTCTGGATTCCCTTCTGTTCTTTTCTCTCCCTTGATGCCCTTCCGTCCTCTCCTCTTTCTGGATGCCCTTCTGATCTCTCCACTCTCCGGATGCCCTTCTGTACAGTCATCACTCTGGATGTCCTTCTGTCTTCTTTTTTCTCTGGATGCCCTTATGTTTTCACCTATCTATGGATGCCCTTCTGTCTTCTCCTCCTTCTACATGCCTTTCTGTCCTCTCCTCCCTCTGGATGCCCTTCTGTCTTCTCCTCTCTTTGGATGCTTTTCTTTTCACTTCTCTCTGGATTCCCTTCTGTAATCTCCTCTCTCTAGATGCTTTCTGTCTTCTCCTCTCTCTGTATGCCCTTCTGCATTCTCCACTATCTGGATGCCCTTCTTTCCTCTCCTCTCTGGAGTCCCTTCTGTTCTCTCCTCTCTTGGATGCCCTTCTGTCCTCTTTTCTCTCTGGATTCCCTTCTGTTCTCTAATATCTCTCTTTGCCTTTCTGTATTCTTCTCTCTATGGAGGCTCTCCTGTACTTTTCTCTCTCTGAAATCCCTTCTGTCTTTTTTGCTCTGTGGATGCCCTTCTGTCCTCTCCTCTCTCTGGATGCCTTTCTTTTCTCTTCTCTCTGGATTCCCTTCTGTAATCTTCTCACTCTAGATGCTTTCTGTCTTCTCCTCTCTCTGTATACCCTTCTGCATTCTCCACTATCTGGATGCCCTTCTTTCCTCTCCTCTCTGGAGTCCCTTCTGTCCACTCCTCTCTAGGATGCCCTTCTGTCCTCTTCTCTCTCTGGATTCCCTTCTGTCCTCTTATCTTTCTGGTTGCATTTCTGTTCTCTTCTCTCTCTCTGGATTCCCTTCTGTCCTCTTATCTTTCTGGTTGCCTTTCTGTTCTCTTCTCTCTATGGAGGCTCTACTGACCTCTCATCGCTCTGGATGCCCTTCTGTCTTCTCCTCTCTCTGGATGCCCTTCTGTATTCTCCACTATCTGGATGCCCTTCTTTCTTCTCCTCTCTCTGGATGACCTTCTGTCTTCTCCATTCTCTGAATGCCCTTGTGTCCTCTCATATCAAGGAATGCCGTTCTAAATGCCCTTGTGTCCTCTCATATCAAGGAATGCCGTTCTGTCTTCTCCTCACTCTGGATGCTCTTCTGTTCTCTCCTCTCTCTGGAAGCCCTTTTGTTCTATCCTCTAATCAGATGCACATCTGTCTTCTCCTCTCTCTGGATGCCCTTCTGTTTTCTACACTCTCTGGATGTGCTTCTGTTCTCTCCTCTCTTTGTAGGCCCTTCTGTCCTCTCCTCTCTATGGATGCCCTTCGGACTTTTCCTTTCTCTGGATTCCCTTCTGTATTCACCTCTCTCTGGATGCCCTTTTGTTTTCACTTATCTATGGATGCCCTTCTGTCTTGTCCTCTCTCTACATGCCTTTCTGTCCTCTCAAATCTCTGGATACCCTTCTATCTTCTCTTCTCTCTAAATGCCCTTCTCTTCTCTTCTCTTTGGATGCCCTTCTGTCCTCTCCTCTCTCTGGATGCCATTTCTGTCCTCCCTTCTCTCGGGATGCCCTTCTGTCTTCTCCTCTCTCTGGATGCCACTCTGTTCTCTACTCTCTTTGGATGATCTCCTGTTCTCTGATCTCTCTGGATGCCCTTGTGTCCTCTCCTCTCTCTGGATGCCCTTCTGTCTTCACTTCTCTATGGATGCCCTTCTGTCCTCTCCTCCCTTTGATGCCCTTCTGTTTTCTCCTCTCGTCCGATGCTCTTCTATTCTCTCCTCTCTGTGGATGCCTTCTGTATTCTCTTCTTTCTGGATGCGCTTCTGGCCTCTCCTCTCTCTGGATGCCCTTCTGTCATCTCTGCCCCATGGATGTCCTGTTTTCTCCTTTCTCTGGATGCCCTTCTGTCCTCTCCTCTCTCTGGATGCCCTTCTGTCCTCTCTTCTCTCTGGATTTTTTTCTGTACTCTCATATCTCTGTTTGCCCTTCTGTTCTCTTTTCTCTCTAGGTTATCTTCTGTTCTCTCATTTCTCTGTATGCCCTTCTGTTCTATCCTCTTTCTGGATGATCTTCTACTCTCTCCTCTCTTTGTATTCCCTTATGTTGTCTCCTCTCTCTCTATGCTCTTCTTTCCTTCCCAATCTGTGGTTGCCCTTCTGTCCTCTCCTCTCTCTGGATGCTCCTCTGTCCTCTCCTCTCTCTTGATGCCCTTCTGTAATCTCCTTTCACTGGATTCCCTTCTGTCTTCTCCTTTCTCTGGATGCTCTTCTGTCTTCTCTGTTCTCTGGATAGTGTTCTATTCTCTACTCTCTCTGGATGGCCTTCTGTCTCCTCTACTCTCTGGGTACCGTTCTATTCTCTACTCTCTATGGATGGCCTTCTGTCTTCTCTGCTCTCTGGATGCCCTTCTGTCCTCTCCTCTCTCTGGATGCCATTCTGTCTAATCATCTCTCTGGATGCCCTTCTGGTGTCTCCTCTCTCTCGATTCTATTCTGTCCTCTCATCCCTCTGGATGCTCTTCTGTTCCCTTCGCTCTACGGATGATTTTCTGATCCCTCATCTCTGTGGATGCCCTTCTGTTCTCTTCTCTCTCTGGAAGATCTTGTGTTCTCTCATTTCTCTTTATGCTCTTGTGTCCTCTCCTCTCTCTGGATTCCCTTCTGTTCTCTCCACTATCTGGATGAACTTCTTTTCTTGTCTCTCTGGATGCACTTCTGTAATTTCCTCTCTCACTTGATGCCTTCTGTCTTCTCTTCTCTCTGGATGCACTTCTGTTCTCTCCTCTCTCCGCATGACTTTCTTTCCCATTCTCTCTCTGGATTCCATTCTGTATTCTAACCTCTCTGGATGCCCTTCTGTATTCTCCTCTCTCTGGATGCTCTTCTGTCCTCTCCTCTCTCTGGATGCCCTTCTGTCCTCTCCTCTCTTGGAGGCCATTCTGTCCTCTTCTTTCTCTGGATTCCATTCTGTCCTCTAATCTATCTGGTTGGCTTTCTGTTTGCTTCTCTCTATCGAGGATCTCTTGTACTCTCATCTCTCTGGGTGTCCTTCTGTTCTCTCCTCTCTCTGATTGCCCTTCTGGTCTCTCCTCTCTCTCGATGCTCTTCTGTTCTACCCTCTCTGTGGATGCCCTTCTGTGCTTTTCTCTTTCTGGATGCCCTTCTGTCTTCTCCTCTCTCTGGATGCCCTTTTATTCTCTCCTCTCTCTGGATGTCCTTCTGTTGTCTCCTCTCTCTAGATGCACTTCTGTCTATTCCACACTCTGGATGCCCTTCTGTTCTCTCTTCTCTCTGGAGGACATTCTTCCTCTCCTCTCTCTGGATGCCCTTCTATCCTCTCCTCTCTCTGGATTCCCTTCTGTCCTCTCCTCTCACTCGTAGCCCTTCTGTTATCTTCTCACTATAGATGCTCTCCTGTACTCTCATCTCTCTGGATGTCCTTCTGTTTTCTCCTCTCTCTGGATGCCCTTCTTTCTTCACCTCTCTCTGGATGCCCTTCTGATCTCTCCTCTCTTTGGATGCCCTTCAGTCTTCTACTCCCTGTGGATGCCCTTCTGTTCTCTCTTCTCCCTGGAGGCCCTTATTTACTCTCTTCTCTCTGGATGCCCTTCTTTCATATCCTCTCTCGGGATGCCCTTATGTCTTCTGCTGTCTCCGGATGTTCTCTGTCCTATTCTCTCTCTGGATGCCTTTCTGTAATCTCCTCTCTCCAGATGCCCTTATGTTCTCTCCTATCTCCAGATGTACTTCTGTCTTCTCCTCTCTCTGGATGCCCTTCTATCCTCTCCTCTCCCTGGATTACCATTTGCCCTCTCATATCTCTGTTTGCCCTTCTGTTCTCTTCTCTCTATGGATGCTCTCCTGTTCTCGCATCTTTCTGAATGCCCTTCTGTTCTCTCCTCTCTCTGGATGCCCTCTTTCTTCTCCCTTCTATGGATGCCCCTCTGTTCTCTTCTCTCTCTAGATGATCTTCTGTTTCCTCTACTCTCTAGGTGCCCTTGTGTTCTACCCTCTTCTTGATGTTTTTCTGTCTTCTTCTCTCTCTGTATGCCCTTCTGTCCTCTCCTTTCTCTCGATGCCCTTCTGTCTTCTCCTCTCTTTGGATGCCCATCTGTTCTCTCCTCTGACTGCATGATATTCTTTCTGCTCCTCTCTCTTGATACTCTTCTGTTCTCTCCTCTGTCTGGTTGCCCTTCTGTCCTCTCCTTTCTCTCGATGCCCTTCTTTCTTCTCCTCTCTGTGGATGCCCTTCTTTCTTCTCCTCTCTGTGGATGCCCTTCTGTTCTCTCCTCTATCAAGATGACCTTCTTCCTGATCCTCTCTCTTGATGCACTTCTCTTTTCTCCTCTCTTTGGATGATTTTCTGTTCTCTCCAGTCTCAGGATGACTTACTGTCCTCCCTCTCTCCAGATGCCCTTCTGTTCTCTCCTCTCTCCAGATATCCTTCTGTCCTCTCCTCTCTTTGTCTGCCCTTCTGTCTTTTCATCTCTCTGGATGACCTTCTGTTCTCTCCTCTATCCTGATGCCCTTCTGTCTTCTCCTCTATCTTGATGCCCTTCTGTTCTTTTCTCCCTCTGGATGCCCTTCTGTCCTCTCCTCTCTCTGGATGCCCTTCTCTCTTGTCCTCTCTCTGGATGCCCTTCTGTTTTTTACCTCTCTATGGATGCCCTTCTGTCTTCATCTCTCTCTACATGACCTCCTGTTCTCTCAGCTCTCTAGATTCCCGTCATTCCTCTCATCTCTTTGGATGCCACTCTGTTTCTTTTCTCTATGGATGCTCTTCTGTTCTCTCATCTCTCTAGATTCTCATCTGTCCTCTCATCCCTCAGGATGCCCGTCTGTACCCTTCTCTCTCTGGATGATCTTCTGATCGCTCATTTCTGTGGATGCCCTTCTGTTTACTCCTCTCTGTGGAAGATCTTCTGTTCTCTCATCTCTCTGGATGCCCTTGTGTCCTCTCCTCTCTCTGGATCCTCTTCTGTTCTCTCATCTCTCTGAATGCCCTTGTATCCCCTCCTCTCCATGGATACTCTTCTGTCTTCTCCTTTCTCTGGATGCCCTCTTTTCCTCTAGTCTCTCTCTGGATGCCTTTCTGTTCTCTCCTCACTCCAGATGCCCTTCTGTCTTCTCTCTCTGCATGTCCTGTTTTCCGCTCTATATGGATGCCCTTCTGAGTTCTCCTCATTGTACATGCCTTTTTGTTCTCTCCTCTCTCTTGATTCACTTCTGTCCTCTAATCTCTCTTGAATCCATTCTGTTCTCTCTTTTCTATGGATGCCCTTCTGTCTTTTTGTCTCTCTTGATGCCCTTCTGTCCTCTCCTCTCTCTGGATGCCCTCCTGTCTTGCCCTCTTTCTGGATACCCTTCTGATCTCTCCATTCTCCAGATGAACTTCTGTACATCTGTCTGGATGCCCTTCTGTCTTCTCCTCTATCTGGATGCCCTTCTGTCCTCTTCTCTCTCTGGATGCCCTTCTGTCTTTTCGTCACTATGGATGACCTTCTGTTGTCTCCTCTCTCTGGATGACCTTCTGTCTCATCATCTCTCTGGATGCCCTTCTTTTCTATTCTCTCTCTAGATTCTATTCTGTACTCTCATCCCTCTGGATGATCTTCTGTTCTTCCCTCATCTCTGTGGATGCCCTTCTGTTCTCTCCTCTCTCTGGAAGATCGTCGGTTCTCTCATATCTCTGGATGCCCTTGTGTCCTCTCCTCTGTCTAGATGCTCTTCAGTTCTCCTATCTCTTTGTATGCCCTTCAGTCTTCTCCTCTCTCTACATGCCTTTGTGTTCTCACCACTCTCTGGATGCACTTCTGTCCTCTCCTCTCTTTTTATGCCTTTCTGTCTACTCCACCCTCTGGATGCCCTTCTGTCTTCTCCTTTCTCTGGATGCCCTTCTTTTCTTTTCTCTTTGGATGCCCTTCTGTAATTTCCTCTCTCACTTGATGCCTTCTGTCTTCTCCTCTCTCTCTCTCTGAATGCACTTCTGTCTTCTCCAATCTCTGGATGCCCTTCTCTTCTCTCCTCTCTTGGATGCCCTTCTGTCCTCTTCTCTCTCTGGATTCCCTTCTGTCCTCTAATATCTCACTTTGTCTTTCTGTTCTCTTCTCTCTATGGAGGCTCTCCTGTACTCTCATCTCTCTGGATGCCCTTCTGATCTCTACTCTCTCTGGATGTGCTTCTGTCTTTTCTATGCTCTGTATGGCCTTCTTTTCTCTTCTCTTTGGATGCCTTTCTGTCCTCTCCATCTCTGGATGCCCTTCTGTCTTTTCGTCAATGTGGATGACCTTCTGTTGTCTCCTCTTCTGGATTATCTTCTGTTCTTCCTCTTTCCGGATACTCTTCTGTTTTCTCCTCTCTCTGCATGCCCTTCTCTATTCTTCTCTCTCTGGATTCCCTTTTGCCCACTCATATCTCTGTTTGCCCTTCTGTTCTCTTCTCTCTATTGATGATCTCTTGTTCTTTCATCTTTCTGAATGCCCTTCTGTTCTCTCCACTCTCTGGATGCCCTCTGTCTTCTCCCCTCTATGGATGCCCTTCTGTTCTCTTCTCTCACTAGATGATCTTCTGTTTCCTCCACTCTCTAGATGCCCTTGTGTTCTATCCTCTTCTGGATGTTTTTCTGTCTTCTCCTCTCTCTGTATGCCCTTCTGTCCTCTCCTCTCACTCAATGCCCTTCTGTCTTCTCTTCTCTTTGAATGCCCTTCTGTTCTCTCCTCTGACTGCATGACCTTCTTTCTGCTCCTCTCTCTGGATGCTCTTCTGTTCTCTCCTCTGTCTGGATGCCCTTCTGTCCTCTCCTTTCTCTCAATGCCCTTCTGTCTTCTCCTCTCTGTGGATGCCCTTCTGTTCTCTCCTCTATCAAGATGACCATCTTCCTGCTCCTCTCTCTTGATGCGCTTCTCTCCTCTCCTCTCTCTTGATGATTTTCTGTTCTCTCCAGTCTTAGGATGCCCTTCTCTCCTCCCTCTGTCCAGATGCCCTTCTGTTCTATCCTCTCTCCAGATATCCTTCTGTCCTCTCCTCTCTCTGTATGCCCTTCTGTCTTTTCATCTCTCTGGATGACCTTCTGTTCTCTCCTCTATCTGGATGCGTTTCTATCTTCTCCTCTCTCTGGTTGTCCTTCTGTTCTTTTCTCCCTCTCGATGCCCTTCTGTCCTCTCTTCTCTCTGGATGCCTTTCTGTCTTCCACTCTCTCTTGATGCCCTTCTGAACTCTCCTCTCTCCAGATTCTCTTCTGTTATCTCATCTCTCTGGATGCCCTTCTTTCTTCTCCTCTCTCTGGATGCCCTTCTGTTTTTACCTCTCTATGGAGGCCCTTCTGTCTACTCCTCTCTCTACATGCCCGTCTGTGCTGTCAGCTCTCTATATTCCCTTCATTCCTCTCATCTCTCTGGATGCCACTCTGTTCTCGTCTCTCTATGGATGCTCTTCTTTTCTTTCATCTCTCTAGATTCTCTTCTGTCCTCTCATCCCTCAGGATGCCCTTCTGTTCCCTTCTCTCTCTGGATGATCTTGTGATTGCTCATTTCTCTGGATGCCCTTCTGTTCACTCCTCTCTCTGGAAGATCTGTTCTCTCATCTCTCTGGATGCCCTTCTGTCCTCTCTTCTTTCTGGATTTTTTTCTGTCCTCTCTTATGTCTGGTTGCCCTTCTGTTCTCTTTTCTCTCTAGATTATCTTCTGTTCTCTCATCTCTCTAGATGCCCTTGTGTTCTCTCCTCTTTATGGATGCCCTTCTGTTCTCTCCTCTTTATGGATGCCCTTTTATTCTCTCCTCTCTTTGGATTCCCTTCTGTCTTCTCCTCTCTCTGGATACCCTAATGCTCTCTCCTATCTCTGAATGCCCTTCTCTCCTCTCCTCTCTCTGGATGCCCTTGTGTCTTCCCCTCTCTCTGGATGACCTTCTGATCTTTCCATTCTCTATATGCTCTTCTGTCCTCTCCTCTCTCTGGATGCCCTTCTGTCCTCTCCTGTCTCTGAATGGCTTTCTGTTCTCTCCTCTCTCTGCATCCCTTCTATACTCTCCTCTCTCTAGATGCCCTTCTGTCTGCTCCTCTCTCTGGATACCCTTCTGTCCTGTCCTCTCTCTCTGGATGCCCTACTGTTCTCTCCTGTCTCTGGATTCCCTTTTTGTCTTCTCCTCTCTCTGGGTGGGCTTCTCTTCTCTTCTCTCTCAAGATCCCTTGTGTCCTCTATTCCCTCTGGATATCCCTCTGTTCTCCTGTCACTCTGGATTCCCTTTTGTGCTCTAGTCTGTCTTGATGTCCTTCTGTCCTCTCCTCTCTCTGGATGCCCTTCTGTCTTCTCCTGTCCCCCTATGCCCTTCTGTTCTCTCCGTTCTCTAGATGCCCTTGAGTTTCTCCTCTCTCTGGATGCCCGACAATATTCTCCTCACTCTGTATACCCTTCTGTCTTCTCCTCTCTCTAGATGCCCTTCTGTTCTCTCCTCTCTCTGTATGCCCTTCTTTACTCCTTCTCTCTGGATGCCCTTCTGTCTTCTCCTCTTTCTGGATGCCCTTTTGTTCTCTCCTCTCTCCGGATGCCCTTCTGTCCTCTCCTCTCTCTGGATGCCCTGTTCCAAGCCCCTCCGTATCCCCTTCACCCGTGAAAGAGACACGAGAGGCAGTGTTCGGGTGGTTACCACAGCGAGGCTTTATTCTTTTATAAGCAGAAATGGAAAGACCCAAAGCCTGGAAAAGGCACTGCTTATATACACCCTAGAGTGATGTGTTCACTTCTTATTTGCTGTTCACTCATTACCCATAATACACCTCGGGATGGGCAGTGACTTTGGCATGCTTTTTGCATTTTGCTCCTGTGCAGTCAGTTGTTTACTAGTGGGAGGACAGAATGCCTGTGCCATCTTGTAATAGTGAATGCTGTCATGCTCACGTGGCTCCCATCATCTCCCCCTATCTATATATTAAAAATGGAACAGCCTATTGCCTATCAAGCACGGCACCAACTCAGTGAGGGAAAGCAGAAGCCTGATCCCCTGTGCAAAATGAGATATTGTAATGGGTTTCTTCTCTCGTAGTCCTGCAATGAGGAATACTTCCCATACCCATCTCGATGCCTTTTGGCGCAGAAATGAAGCCTCCACCCTGGGGCGCCACCAGGGGAGGTTTCTTGGCATCAAACCTTTGTGCAATCAGGCATACTTTTGGGAAATCTATCCACACTCATGGAACATTCCCTGTCGAGTACTCACTCGCAACACCTTTAAATATTCAGGTACCACAGTTATTCAGGCAAGGGCTGGATAGACTTAGACCCCCTCATTGACCCAGTGCAATGAGCTGAACCCTTGGGGTGCTTCCACTGAGGGTCTCAGTCATCAGCTACATTCTTAGCCTAGATAGCCAAATTTCAGGGGGAGATGCTTGCTCAAGGCTACGAGTGCTTGGGCAATAGCGACCTTGTCACGTTTTTGTTGGGCTCTGAGCTTACAGACCAACCATAACATGAACACTAATCCACAACATAAGGCTGCACCAAACAGGCCTATCCCCATCCTTTAAGAAAGAAGGAAAAGGCAGAGGTAAGCCAAGAAGTAAAATCACCAGGGGTAACAGGGTCCACTTGTGTTCCATTAAGGCTTGAAATCCCCGGATCTGCAATTGCTGCTGCATCTGGTCCAGCTCCCTAGTCCACTTCGCTTGTACATAAGCAGAAAGATTATGGCTTTGAACAAATGCATCATTCACAAATCTCAGAGGTGTAATACAAGATATGTGGTTGCTGATACACAGCTCATTTGAACCACATCCATGAGCTTCTCCACATGGGCTTGGAGCAAATCAACTCTCTGATTGACCAACAGAATGTCTGATGCCAATTATGCATCCACTTTCTGTAGAATGGTCAAAGCCTCAGAGGTCTTTTCTGAAATTTGATTAACAACAGTAGCTGCTGTAACCTGATCAGCCAAGGCTGTGCCAGCTGTCACAGCTGCAGCTGCATAGATGGTAATAGCAGTGATAATGGCTGCAGTTATATCAAAATCTCTCTTCTGTCGAAATAAATTCAATGTCCCAGACATCTGAACAGGGATGGGGATCCATAGTGGTATACTGGATATTAGGGCCTGCTTATAGACAAGAGAAGACCAGCACTGGGACATAAAGCAAGTTACATTGGTACAAGTTAGCAGAAGCAGCACCTTTTAAGAAGGCAAGGGCATAGGTTTTCGAAAAGCAGATAGGATAGCCATCTAAATTCACTATATATACTAGGAACCCGATTTAGGAGAGTTCAAATGAGAAAATGAGGGTCATTTTCAGGAACTGTGACTTGCCGAGTCAGTCGCTCTGGCAGCCAAAATAGGCTTCCTCCTGTGGAAAAACACAAACCGCTCCCCAGGATCTTATTAAAATAGGATCCGGGCCTTTCCATTGATCAGTCAAGACATCTTTCCATTTTATCATTTCTTTTGGCCTAGTTGGTTCTAGGCAATGGCGATCAGCCGCAGTGTTGCCCTGAGTGTCCAAATTAAAAAAGTTGAGGGTAAAAAGTGCAAGAGAAACAGTAGCTCGTGGCACCGTGGGCAGAGCTTTCTCAACTTCTCCTTTTTGTTTTATCAAATAAGTTTTATGGGTACGATGAGCACGCTCAATGATACACTGTCCCTTAGGGTTGTAAGGAGGACCCATCAGGTGTCACCTCCATATGGCAACCAAATTGTTGAAATTTTTGAGAAGTGTAAGCTGGTCCATTGTCTGTTTTAAGGATTTTAGGCTTTCCCCAGGCACTCCAAGCCTCTAGGGAATGTTGAATAACATGGGCCGCCTTTTCTCTGGTCAATGGAGAGGTGAACATAACTCCAGAACAGGTATCAATGGAGACATGCAAATATTGTAATTTGCCAAAGATGGGATGTGAGTAACATCCATTTGCCAGATCTGTATTGGCCTAATTCCCCAAGGGTTAATTCCTGTATGGGGAACAGGTAGAAATTGACAGCAGTTTTGGCATTGAGTCACAGTATCTCTGGCCTCTTTTCTAGAGATATTAAACCGACATTGTAGTGTCTCAGCTGTCACATGAAACCTTTTATGAAAGGCTTTAGCCAAATCTAATTTTGGCAAAAGGGTAATTGCAATCAACTTTGTGGCTCGATCTGCCAGGTCATTTCCACAGGACATAGGTCCCGGTAAGCCTGAGTGAGCCCTAATATGAGTTATAAAGACAGGGAATCTTCGCTTAGCCAGGGTAAGCTGAATCTTTTGAAAAACTTCTACAAGTCTGCTAGATGTCTTAATTAACCCAGCAACTTCTAATGCTTTTACTGCATTAACCACATAGAAGGAATCTGAAACAATATTTTAGGGACCTGGAAAGATTTCCAGAACCTCTGACACTACTAAGCATTCCACAATTTGAGGTGAGGTTTCATGGTATTGTTTGGATATAACCTTATCATTAACCACATAGGCACCCTACTCTTGTTTTTGACCCATCCATATAAACTACCATTCCATCTGGGATGGGAGTGGCTCCTGAGACATAATATGTGGAAATATGATAGCTTGAGTTAAGGCAAATTGTAAGATGGGATGCTTAGGATAATGACTATCTATTTGACCATTGAAGGAAGTAACCAGCACTGCCCAAACATCAGAGGTTGCCGTTAATATTTGGACTTGATGGGCAGTATAAGGCACTATCAAAACCTTAGGTTCCCTTCCAACATGAGTAATGGCTGCTTTTAGTCCATGAAGGGCAAGCTGAGTGACTGAATCTGGATACCTTTCAATAATCTTTGCAGGAGATGCATTGGGATGAATCCATAACAAGGGTCCCTCCTGCCATAATACAGCAGTTGGTAAGTGTCTAGTTTTAAAAACACATAAGTCAAAGGTTTTGGTTTCATCTATGCGTTTCAACTGGGCATCTTGTAAAGCATTTTATACTATTTGAAGAGCATGGCTCACAGCCGGTGTTAAGGCCCTTGGTGAGGAAATATGAGCATCCCCTTCCAAAATATCAAATAAAGGTTTCAGCACGACCTAGGGAATTTTTAAAAATGGTCTTAACCAATTTATATCACCTAATAATTTCTGAAAGTCATTCAAAGTATGTAAATGGTCTCTACGAATCTCCAATTTCTGAGGAATTATCATTTCTGGATAGATAACCATCCCTATAAAGGAGCCAATTTCTGAAAATTGAACTTTCTCAGTAGCAACATGTAGACCTCACTGTTCCAAGGTGTTTGAACAGAGCCAAATAGTCACATCTGTGCATTGACGGCTCTTAAATCATGTAAAAGCCTCCACTTTCCAGATTTCTTTTTAATGAAATATATGGGTGTATTCCAGGGAGAGGTAGAAGGTTCTAAATGACCGAGCTGCACTTGTTCTTTAATTAGTTTTGTAGCAGCTTCCAATTTTTCAGAGGATAGGGACCACTGAGGAACCCACACGGCCTCCTCTGTGAGCCAGGGTATGGGCATAGAACCCTCAATGGCAACTAGGGAAAACCCAGGCCTTGTCTTCCTGTGTTTGATTCTTGTGAGACAGGATCTAACCTTCCTTGTTTGTTCCTGCCAAGACCCTTCCCTTCTTTAAATTTCATGCTCTTCATAATGTTTATAGCTTGTGGGGAGTATTCACTAGTCAGAACTAGCCCTAGGTCTTGTAAAATGTCTCTTCCCAAGAGATTGACAGGGAGAGGAAGCACATAAGGTATAAAACTTCCTGTTTGACCCTTTGGTGCCTGCCAAGTCAACGAGTGAGAACTGACTGTGTGACTGGCCTTGTATCACAATCCTTGTAGGGAGTGGGACGATCTTTTTACAGGCCATGACTTAGGCCACCAATTAGAAGAAATAATATTTTTATCCGCTCCCGCTATCCAGAATTTCAGTAAAGTTCTTCCCCTCTATTGCTAACTGTAAGGTGGGTCTAGTTTTAAGGTCAACCACCAGATGAGCAAAGTCAGTTCCTGAGGAACCAAGCCCGTGAGCACTTCTAAGCTTCTCGGTGGATGGAAAACAATCATGTAAGCTTGGAAGGACAACCAATTGAGCAATCCTGTCCCCAGGGGAGATGGAGAATACACCTTGTGGGCTATAACAGAGAACTTGAAGTTCTCCGGTATATTCCTGATCTATTACACCGGGGTGTACCACGAGCCCTTTTAAAGTAAGAGAAGAGCGGCCTAAAATAAGGCCGACACTTCCCCCTGGCAGGGGGCCTCTATAATCAACCGGGATTGGCTGCACCCCCATGTGTGGAACGGATTTCCACTCCTGCAGAACTCCTTGTGGCTCTGCAGCAAAAAGTGTCCCCTGAGTGTTCAGCAGTGTCCCATATCTTTTGGGGCCCTGGAATCTTGGGCCCATATATCCGTTTTTTGAAAAATTTTCTTCATTAATGGCTGAGGAATTTGGAGGGAGGATCTGACCTCTTATATCTCTAACAGAGCAGCAATCTCAAGCCAGATGATAACCCTTTCCACACCTGGTGCACAGTTTTGATGGTATTTGATTATTTGGGCACTCTTTCTTCATATGTCCTGCCTTCCTACAGGCAAAGCATCGGGCCATATGTTTTGAAGGGAATTTTCCACGATTCTGACCTTTAAGGAGGACTGCAGCCATTTCTAAGTTTGCTGCTGCAAGTCTGGCATTAGTAAGGGGAACTCCAAAGCCGCAACAGACTCTTAACCAGTCTTGTAGCCCCTTGGCTCTCTGAGGAGCAATGGCTGCATGGCATTCAGCTGTGGCATTTTCAAAGATCATCTGTTCTATCAATGGCATTGCCTGCTCTGGTTTCCCAAAGATTCTGCCAGCTGCCTTAGTCATGTGGGCCACAAAGTCAGAGAAAGACTCATTAGATGTTTGAATTATCTTGGACAAATAAAGGTTACTGCCTTCCTTCCTTGGGAGGGACTTCCATGCCTTTATTGCAGCTGATGCTATCTGTACGTAGACCTGGCAGGGATAAGTGGTCTGGTCATTCGAGTGTACGCCAAGTCCAGCCAGCATGTCAAAAGTCCATAATTGTTGACCCTCAATGCTTGCATTAGCTCTGGCTTGTGTTTGTATTGCCTCGTGCCACAAGGCCTTCCACTCTAGGTATTGGCCCATATTGTTAAGTACCGCCTTCACTGTGTCCTGCCAGTCTCCTGGCGTCATAGCAGCTGTACTTAATCTCTTCACTTCGGATATAGTAAAACTAGCCCCAATTCATATGCACATACTGCCTCAGCTAATTCTTTGACCTGTCTATACTTTACTGTGGCATGGACACGAGCGCCTTCTGCCGCTTCAAAGACTGGAAGTGCAAGCTGTGGCTGTCTCCTATCTCCTGGGCTGAGAAATGAATTAGAGGCATAGGCAGGAGGCAAGGGCAGGGCCTAGGAATTCAAGGTCTTTCTTAGTCTTATCCCAGAATGGCTACCCTTTGCATAGGTGGCTGCTTCCAGCCCCAGGCTCTCTTCCTTTCCTTGCGTTAGGTCTTCCTCGGAGCTGCTAAGGTTTATGGAAGCAGGCTCCTTAATGGGCTACAGGAGGTCCCCCAGAACTCCACTCTCTCTTCACCAGCTAGTGAAGGGTCCTTAACCTTAGCAGGCCCTGCAGTGGCCCCCGTTCCTTTTGAGTACTCTTTCCTATGACCAGGCTCCTTGGCCTGCTTCTGTTGCCCAGGCTTTTTTGGTATGTTTCTCATTTCTAGGCTCTTTTTTCTGATGCCTGCTAACACACCCTGTTTCTGATACTCTGGAGTGGACCTCTCCTGAAACCTCTTGACTTGCACTAATAGCTGTGTTGTGAGCTGGATCTTTACAACACAAATAAGCTAAAAGCTAAGGCAACGCAAACAAGAGGCCAACTATTGCTGCGGCAGCAATGGGTGAATATCCGCCCACAAAGAAAGCTTCCACCCCAAACATATCTCTCAGAGACGTACCCTGATCCTGCAGACTTTTAACCTGCCCCAAGTCTCGGGTGATCTTCCGCAGCGCCTTGAAGATCCCGGATTTCCATGCCAGATGTTCCGAGTCCCTCTGTGCCCCCTTCGCCCGCCAAAGAGACACGAGAGGCAGGGCTTCGGGTGGTTACCACAGTGAGGCTTTATTCTTGTATAAGCAGAAGCAGAAAGACCCAAAGGCCAGAAAAGGCACTGCTTATATACACCCTAGAGTGACGTGTTCACTTCTGATTGGCTGTTCACTCATTACCCATAATACGCCCCGGGATGGGCAGTGATTTTGGTGCACTTTTTTTCTTTTGCACCTGTGCAGTCAGTTGTTTACTAGTGGGAGGACAGGATGCCCGCGCCATCTTGTAATGGCGAATGCTGTCATGCTCACTCAGCTCCCAACAATGACCTACAGTCCTCTCCTATCTCTAGATTTCCTTCTGTCCTCTCATATCTCTGCTTTCCTTTTTGTTCTCTTCTCTATCTAGATTCTCTTCTGTCCTCTAATCCCTCTGAATGCCCTTCTGTCTTCTTCTCTCATTGGAAGCCATTCTGTCCTCTCCTCTCTCCAGATGCCCTTCTGTTATCTCCTCTCTCTATGTGCCCTTCTGTCCTCTCTTAACTTTGGATGCTCTTACGTTGTTTCCTAACTCTGGATGCTCTTCTGTTTTTCCCAATCTGTGAATGCCCTTCTGTCCTCTCCTCTCTCTACATGCCTTTCTGTTCTCTCCTCTCTCTGGATGCACTTGTGTCCTCTCCTCTCTTTTTGTGCCCTTCTGTTATCTCCTCCATCTGGATTCCATTCTGTCCTCTCATCTCCCTGCATGTCCTTCTGTCTTCTCCTCTCTCTGGATGACCTTCTGATCTCTCCTCTCTCTGGATGCTCTTCTGTCTTCTCTTCACGCTGGATGCCCTTCACTCTTCTCCTCTCTCAGGATGAACTTCTGTTTTCACCTCTCAAAGGATGCCCTTCCGTCTTCTCCTCTCTCTGGATGCCCTTCGGTTCTCTCTTCTCACTGGATGCCCTTCTATTTTCTCCTTTCTCTGGATGCCCTTCTGTCTTCTCTGCTCTCTGGATACCATTCTATTCTCTACTCTCTCTGAATGCCCTTCTGTTTTCTCTGCTCTCTGAATGCCTGTCTGTTCTCTCCTATCTGTGGATGCCCTTCTGATCTCTCCTCTCCATGGATGCCCTTATGTTTTCTCCTCTCTCTGTATGCCCTTCTGTCCTCTCCTTTCTCTGAATGGCTTTCTGTTCTCTCCTCTCTCTAGATCCCTTCTGTACTCTCCTCTCTCTGGATGCCCTTCTGTCCTCTCCTCTTTCTGGATACCCTTCTGTCCTCTCCTCTCTCTGGATGCCCTTCTGTCCTCTACTCTCTCTGGATTCCCTTTTTGTCTTCTCCTCTCTCTGGATGTGCTTCTCTTCTCTCCTCTCTCAAGATGCCATTGTGTCCTCTATTCTCTCTAGATATCCTTCTGTACTCTTGTCTCCCTGGATTCCCCTTTGTGCTCTCCTCTCTCTGGATGCCCTTCTTTCCTCTCCTCTCTCTGGATGCCCTTCTGTCTTCTCCTCCTTCCCTATGCCCTTCTGTTCTCTCGGTTGTCTCGATGCCCTTCAGTCTTCTCCTCTCTCTGGACACTCGACAATTATCTCCTCACTCTGGATATCATTCTGTCTTCTCCTCTCTCTAGATGCCCTTCTGTTCTATCCTCTCACTGGATGCTCTACTGTCTTCTCCTCTCTCTGGATGCCCTTCTGTTCTCATTTCCGGATGCCTTTCTGTCCTATCCTCTCTCTGGATGCACTTCTGTTTTCTCATCCCTCTGAATGCCCTTTTGTTCTCTCCTCTATCTGGATGCCCTTCTGGCCTCTCCTCTCTCTGGATGCCCTTCTGTCTTCTCTTCTCTATGGATGCCCTTCTGTCCTCTCCTATCTTTTGATGCCCTTCTGTTTTCTCCTTCCGTCTGATGCTCTTCTATTCTCTCCTCTCTGTGGATGCCCTTCTGTATTCTGCTCTCTCTACATGCCCTCCTGATCTCTCCCCTCTTTGAATGCCCTTCTGTCATCTCCGCTCTTTGGATGTTTTTCTGTTGTCTCCCTTCTCTGGTTGCCCTTCTGTCCTGTCCTCTCTCCAGATGCCCTTCTGTCTTCTCTTCTTTCTGGATACCCTTGTGTTCTCTGCTCTCTCTAGGTGCCCTTCTATCCTCTCCACTCTCTGGATGCCTTTCTGTTCACTTTCTCACTGGATGCCCTTGTGTCGTCTCTCCTCTCCGGATGCCCTTCTTTCCTCTCCTCTCTCTGGATGCCCTTCTTTTCTCTCTTCTCTCTGGATTCCCTTCTGTCCTTTTCTCTCTCTGGATGCCCTTCTTTTCTCTCCTATCTCTGGATTCCTTTTTGTCTTCTCCTCTCTCTGGATGCCCTTCTCTTTTCTCTTCTCTCTAGATGCCCTTCTGTCCTCTATTCACTCTGAATGCCCTTCTGTTCTCTTGTCTCACTGGATGCCCATCTGTTCTCTCCTCTCTCTAGATGCCCTGCTGTCTTCTCCTCTGTCTGGATGGATTTCTCTTATCTCCTCTTTCTGGATCCCTTCTGTCCTCTCCTCTGTCTGGATGCCCTTCTGTCCTCTCCTCTCTCTGGATGCCCTTCTGTCCTCTCATCTGTCTGTATGCCCTTCTGTCTTTTCCTCTCTCCATATGCCCTTCTAATTTCACCTCTCTGTGGATGCCCTTTCTTCTTTCCCTCTGTCTACATGCCCTTCTGTCCTCCTATCTCTAGATTCCCTCCTTTCCTCTCTTCTCTCTGGATGGCCAACTCTACTCTTCTCTCTCTCTGGTGATCTTCTGTTCTCTCATCTCTCTGGATGCCCTTTTGTTCTATCTCCTCTGTGGATGATATTCTGTTCTCACAACTCTCTAATTGCCCTTGTGTCCTCTCCTCTCTCTGGACGCCCTTGTGTCCTTTCCTCTCTTGATGCCCTTCTGTCTTCTCTTCTCTCTGGATGCCCTTCTGGTCTCTCCTCTCTACAAATGCTATTCTATACTCTCATCTCTCTGGATGTCCTTTTCTCTTCTCCTCTCTCTATATGCCCTTTTGTTTACACCTCTCTATGGATGCCATTCTGTCTTCTCCACTGTCTACATGCCTTTCTGTTCTCTCATCTCTCTGGATGCCTGTGTCCTCTCCTCTCTCTGGATGCTGTTCTGTTTTCTCATCTCACTGAATGTTCTTTTGTGCTCTCCTCTCTGTGGATGATCTACTGTTGTCTCATCTCTCTAATTGCCTTTGTGTCCTCTAATCTCTCTGGATACTCTTCTGTACATTCATCTCTATGGATGCCCTTCTGTCTTCTCCTCTCTCTGGATGCCCTTTTGGTCTCTCCTCTCTCCAGATGCTCTTCTATACTCTCATCTCTCTGGATGTCCTTCTATCTTCTCCTCTCTATATGCCCTTATGTTTTCACCTCTCTATGGCTGCCCTTCTGTCTTCTCCACTCTCTACATCCCTTCTGTTCTCTCTTCTCTCTGGATGCCATTGTGTCCTCTCCTCGCTCTGGATTCTCTTCTGTTTTCTCATCTCTCTGGATGTTCTTCTGTGCTCTCATCTCTGTGGCTGGTCTACTGTTCTCTCATCTAATTGCCCTTGTGTCCTCTCCTCTCTTTGAATGCTCTTCTGTACATTCATCTCTCTGGATACCCTTGAGTCCTCTCCTTGCTCTGTATGTGCTTCTGTCTTTTCCTCTCTCTGGATGCCTTTCTGTTCTCTCCTGTCTCTAGATTCCCTCCTTTCCTCTCATCTCTCTGGATGCCCTTCTGTCTTCTCTTCTCTCTGGATACCCTTCGCTTCTCTCCTCTCTCTAGATTCTCTTCTGTCCTCGCATCATTGTGGATGCCATTCTGTTCTCTCCTCTCTCTGGATGCTCTTCTGTTCTCTGCTCTTTCTGGATGCCCTTGTGTCTTCTCCTCTCTCTGGAAGCCCTTCTGTCTTCTCCTCTCCATGGAGTTCCTTCTGTCCTTTCCTCTCTCTGGATGCCCTTCTGTTCTCTCCTCTCTCAGGATTTCCTTCTGTCCTCTCCTCTATCTGGATGCCCTTGTGTCCTCTTCTCTCTCTGGATGCCCATCGGTCATTTCCTCTCTCTGGATGCCCTTCTGTCCTCTCTTCTCTCTCAATGCCCTTGTGTCTTCTCCTCTCTCTGTATGCCCTTCTGTCTTTTTCTCTCTCTGGATAACCTTCTGTTGTCTCCTCTCTATGGATGGCCTTCTGTTGTCTCCTCTCTCTGGATGCCCTTTTGTATCCTCCTCTCTCTGGATGCCATTCTGTCTTCTCCTCTCTCTACATGCCCTTCTCTTTTCTCTTCTCTCTAGATTCCCTTCTTTCCTCTCATCTCTCTGGATGCCCTTCTGCTTTCTTCTCTCTATGGATACTCTTCTGTCCTCTCCTCTCTCTGGATGCCCTTCTGTTCTCTCCTCTCTCTGGATGCCCTTCTGTCTTCTCCTCTCTCTGGATGGCTTTCTTTTCTCTCCTCTCTCTATGCCCTTCTGTCTTCTCCTATCTCTGGATTCCCTTCTGTTCTCTCCTCTCTCTGGATTCCCTTTTTGTCTTCTCCTCTCTCTGGATGACCTTCTGTCCTCTCCTCTCTCTGGATGCCCTTCTGTCTTTTCCTCTCTCCTGATGCCTTTCTGTTCTCTCCTCTCTTCCAATGCCCTTCTGTTTTCTCCTCTCTCTGGATGCCATACAATTCTCTCCACATTATGGATTCCCATTTGTTTTCTCCTCTCTCTGGATGCCCTTCTGTTCTCTCTTCTCACTGGATACCCTTTTGTCCTCTCCTCTCTCTGTATGTATTTCTGTTTTTTCCTCTTTCTGGAAGCCATTCTGTCCTCTACTCTCTCTGGACGCCCTTCTGTTCTCTCATCTCTCTAGATGCACTTCTGTCCTCTATTTTCTCTGAATGCCTTCATGTTTCTCGTCTCTCCAGATGCCCTTCTGTTCTCTTGTCTATGGGGATGCTCTTCTGTTCTCTCCTCCCTCCGGATACCCTTCTGTTTTCTCCCCTTGCTGGATGCTCTTCTATTCTCTCCTCTCTCTGGATGCCCTTCGGTACTCTCCTCTCTCTGGATGTCCTTATGTATTTTCCTCTACCCGGAAGCCATTCTGTCCTCTCCTCTCTATGGATGATCTTCTGTTATCTCCTCTTTCTGGATTCTCTTCTGTTCTCTCCTCTCTCTGGATTGCCTTATGTCTTCTCCTTTCTCTGGATGCCCTTCTGTTCTCTCCTCTTTGGGGATGCCCTTTTGTTCTCTCCTCCCTCCAGATGCCTTCTGTTTTCTCCCCTCGCTGTATGCCCTTCTATTATCTCCTCTCTCTGGATGCCCTTCTGTCCTCTCCTCTTTCTGGATTCTCTTTGGTTCTCATCTCTCTGAATGGCTTTCTGTTCTTTACTCTCTCAGGATGCCCTTCTGTCCTCTCCTGTCTCCGAATGTCCTTCTGTCTTCTTCTCTTTCAGGATGCCCTTCTGTTCTTTCCTCACTTTGTATGACATTCTGTCCTCTTCTCTCTCTGGATGCCCTTCTGTCTTCTACATGCTCTGGATGCCCTTCGGTTCTCTCCTCTCACTGGATGCCCTTCTGTGTTCTCAGTTCTCTGGAGGCTCTTCTGTTCTCTCCTCTCTATGTATGCAATTCTGTTCGTTCCTCTCTCTGGATTCCCTTTTTGTCTTCTCTCTCTAGATATCCTTCTGTCCTCTATTCTCTCTGAGTGCCTTTCTGTTCTCTTGTCTCTCTGGATGCCATTCTGTCCTCTCCACTCATTGGATGCTCTTCTGGCTTCTTTTGTCTCCGGATGCCCTTCAGTCCTCTTCTATCTCTGGATGTCTTCAGTCTTTGGCTTTCTCTGGATAGGCTTCTGTTCTCTCCTTTTTTGGATTCTATCCTGTTCTCTCATCCCTCTGGATGCGCTTCTGTTTTCTCTTCCCTTGGGATGTCCTTCTGTCCTCTCCTCTCTCTGGATGCCCTTCTGTCTTCTCCTCTCTCTGGATGCCCGACAATTTTCTCCTCACACTGGATTCCCTCTTGTCTTCTCCTCTTTCTGGATGCCCTTCTGTTCTCTCCTGTCTCTGGATGCCCTTGTGTCCTCTGCTCTCTCAGGATGCCCGTCTGTCCTATTCTTCATCTGGATGCCTTCTCTATTCTCATCTTTCCGGGTGCCCTTCAGGTCTCTCCTCTCTCTGGAAAACCTTCTGTCTTCTCTTTCTGGATGCCATTCTGTCCTCTCCTCTCACTGGGTACCTTTCTGTCCTCTCCTCTCTCTGGGTGCCCTTCTGTATTCTCCTCTCTCTGAATTCCTTTCTGTTCTCTCCTCATTCTAGATGCCCTTCTGTCTTCTCCTCTCACTGTATGGCCTTCTGTACTCTTTTCTGTAAATGCCCTTCTTTCCTCTCCTCTCTCTGGATGCCCTTCTGCTCTCTCTTCTCTCTGGAGGAAATTCTGTAATCTCTTCTCTATGGATGCCCTTCTGTCTTCTCCTCTCTCTGTATTCCCTTCTATTCTCTCCTCTCTCTGGATTCCCTTTTTGACTTCTCCTCTCTCTGGATGCCCTTCTGTCCTCTCCTCTCACTGGATGCCCTTCTATTCTCTCCTCTCTCTGGATGCCCTTCTGTCTTCTCCTCCCTCTGGATGCCCTTCTGTTCTCTCCTCTCTCTGGATGCCTTTTGGTCTTCCCCTCTCGCTGAATGCCCTTCTGTCTTCTCCTCTCACTGTATGGCCTTCTGTACTCTTTTCTGTGGATGCCCTTCTTTCCTCTCCTCTCTCTGGAGACCCTTCAGCTCTCTCTTCCCTCTGGAATCCATTCTGTTATCTCCTCTCTCTGGATTCCCTTCTGCCTTTTCCTATCTCCCAATGCCCTTCTGTCTTCTCCTCTTTCTGTTCTCTGCTGTCTCTAGATACCCTTCTGTTCTCTGCTCTCTCTAGATACCATTCTGTCTTCTCTTCTCACTGGATGCCCTTCTGTTCTCTTCTCTCTTGGGGTCCCTTTCTGTCTTCTCCTCTCTCTGGATGCCATAAAATTCTCTCCTCACTCTAGATTCCCTTCTGTGTTCTCCTCTTTCTGGATGCCCTTCTGTTCTCTCCTATCTCTGGATGCCCTTCTGTCCTATCCTCTCTCTGAGTGCCCTTCTGTATTCTCCTCTCTCTGGATGCCTTTCTCTTCTCTCCTCTCTCTGGATGCTCTTCTGTCATCTCATTTCTGTGGATGCCTTTCTGTCCTTTCCTTTCTCAACATGCTCTTCTGTTTTCTTCTATGTCTGGATGCACTTCTCTTCTCTCCTACCTCTGGATGCCCTTTTCTTCTCTCCTGTCTCTACAAGCCGTTCTGTCCTCTATTCTCTCTGGATGCCCTTATGTTCTCTAATCTCTCTGGATGCACTTGTGTCTTCAGAGCTCTCTGGATTCCCTTCTGATCTCTCCTCTCTGTGGATGAGTTTCTGTCTTCTCCTCTCTCTCGATGCCCTTCTGTTCTCTCCTCTCCCTGGATGCCCTTCTGACATCTCCTCTCCATGGATGACCATCTAATCTCTCTTATCTCTGGATGGCTTTCTGTTTTCTCCTCTCTCTGGATCCCCTCTGTCCTCTCATCTCTCTGGATGCCCTTCTGTTCTTTCCTCTCTCTGGATGCTGTTTGGTCTTCTCCTCTCTCCAAATGCACTTCTGTTCTCTCCTATTTCTGGATTCGCTTCTTTCTTTTCCTTCTCTGGATGCCCTTCTGTTCTCTCCTCTATCTGGATGCATTTCTGACCTCTCCTCTCCATGGATGTTCTTCTGATCTCTCCTTTCTCTGGATGCCCTTCTGTTATCTCATCTCTCTAGATGCACTTCTGTCTTCTCCTCTCTCTGTATGGCCTTCTGTACTCTTTTGTGTAGATGCCCTTATATCTTCTCCTCTCTCTGGATGCTCCTCTGTTCTCTCCTCTCTCAGGATGTCCTTCTGTGGTCTCCTTACTCTGGATGCCCTTCCATCTTCTCCTCTCTCCCTATGCCCTTCTGTTTTCTAGATTCACTCGATGCCCTTCAGTCTTCTCCTCTCTCTGGATGCCCGACAATTTTCTCCTCACTCTGGATATCATTCTGTCTTCTCCTCTCTCTAGATGCCCTTCTGTTCTATCCTCTCACTGGATGCTCTACTGTCTTCTCCTCTCTCTGGATGCCCTTCTGTTCTCATTTCCGGATGCCTTTCTGTCCTATCCTCTCTCTGGATGCACTTCTGTTTTCTCATCCCTCTGGATGCCCTTTTGTTCTCTCCTCTATCTGGATGCCCTTCTGGCCTCTCCTCTCTCTGGATGCCCTTCTGTCTTCTCTTCTCTATGGATGCCCTTCTGTCCTCTCCTATCTTTTGATGCCCTTCTGTTTTCTCCTTCCCTCTGATGCTCTTCTATTCTCTCCTCTCTGTGGATGCCCTTCTGTATTCTGCTCTCTCTGCATGCCCTCCTGATCTCTCCCCTCTCTGAATGCCCTTCTGTCATCTCCGCTCTTTGGATGTTTTTCTGTTGTCTCCCTTCTCTGGTTGCCCTTCTGTCCTCTCCTCTCTCCAGATGCCCTTCTGTTATCTCCTCTCTCTGGGTGCCCTTCTGTCCTCTCTTCTCTTTGGATGCTCTTATGTTGTCTCCTCACTCTCGATGCTCTTCTGTTCTTCCCAATCTGTGGATGCCCTTCTATCCTTTCCTCTCTCTACATGCCTTTCTGTTCTCTCCTCTCTCTGGATTCACTTGTGTCCTCTCCTGTCTTTTTATGCCCTCCTGTTCTCTCTTCCATCTGGAATCCCTTCTGTCCTCTCATCTCTCTGGATGTCCTTCTGTCTTCTTCTCTCTCTGGATGACATTCTGATCACTCCTCTCTCCAGATGCTCTTCTGTCTTCTCCTCACTCTGGATGCCCTTCTGTTCTCTCCTCTCACTGGATGCCCTTGTATATTCTCTTTTCTCTGGGTGCCCTTCTGTCTTCTCGGCTCTCTGGATACTGTTCTATTCTTTACTCTCTCTGAATGCCCTTCTGATTTCTCTGCTCTCTGGATGCCCGACTGTTCTATCATCTCTGTGGATGCCCTTCTGACCTCTCCTCTCTCTAGATGCCCTTCTGTCCTCTCCTCTCTCTGGATGCCCTTCTGTCCTCTACTCTCTCTGGATTCCCTTTTTGTCTTCTCCTCTCTCTGGATGTGCTTCTCTTCTCTCCTCTCTCAAGATGCCCTTGTGTCCTCTATTCTCTCTAGATATCCTTCTGTTCTCTTGTCTCCCTGGATTCCCTTTTGTGCTCTCCTCTCTCTGGATGCCCTTCTTTCCTCTCCTCTCTCTGGATGCCCTTCTGTCCTCTCCTCTCTCTGGATGCCCTTTTGTCTTCTCTTCTTTCCCTAAGCCCTTCTGTTTTCTCAATTGTCTCGATGCCCTTCAGTTTTCTCCTCTCACTGGATGCCCGACAATTTTCTTCTCAGTTTGGATATCCTTCTGTCTTCTCTCTCTAGATGACCTTCTGTTCTCTCCTCTCACTGGATGCCATTCTGACCTCTCCTCTCTCTGGATGCCCTTCTGTCCTCTACTCTCTCTGGATTCCCTTTTTGTCTTCTCCTCTCTCTGGATGCGCTTCTCTTTTCTCCTCTCTCAAGATGCCATTGTGTCCTCTTCTTTCTGGATGCCCTTCTGTTCTCTCTTCTTTTGGGATGTCCCTCTGTCCTCTCACCTCTCTGGATGCCCTTTTTCTTCTCCTTTATTTGGATGCCCTTCTCTTCTTTCCTCTCTTTGGATTCCCTTCTGTCTTTTACTCTCTCTGGATGCACTAATGCTCTCTCCTCTCTCTGAATGCCCTTCTGTCCTCTCCTCTCTCTGGATGACTTTCTTTTCTCTCTTCTCTCTGGATGCCCTTGTGTTCTCCCCTCCCTTTAATTCTCTTCTGTTCTCCCCTCTCTGTGGATGCCCTTCTGTCCTCTCCTCTCTCTGGATGTTCTTCTGTTTTCTACTCTTTCTGAATGCCCTTCTGTTCTCTTCTCTCTATGTATGCTTTTTTTCTCTCCTCTCTCTGGATGCCCTTCTGTTCTCCTCTCCAGATGCCTTTCTGTCCTATCCTCTCTCTAAATGCCCTTCTGTATTCACATCCCTCAATATGCCCTTCTGGTATCTCCTCTATCTGGATGCCCTTCTGTCTTCTCCTCTCTCTGGATGTCCTTCTGTTGTCACCTTTCCCTGGATGCCCTTGTGTCCTCTCCTCTCTCTGGATGCCCTTCTGTATTCACATCCCTCTGGATGCCCTTCTGGTTTCTCCTCTATCTGGATGCCCTTCTGGTTTCTCCTCTATCTGGATCTCCTTCTGTTGTCTCCTTTCCCTGGATGTCCTTGTGTCCTCTCCTCTCTCTTGATGCCCTTCTGTATCCTCTTCTCTCTGGATGCCATTCTGTCTTCTCCTCTCTCTACATGCCCTTCACTTTTCTCCTCTCTCTAGATTCCCTTCTTTCCTCTCATCTCTCTGGATGGCCTTCTGCTTTCTTCACTCTATGGATGCTCTTCTGTTCTCTCATCTCTCTGGATGCCCTTGTTTCCTCTTCTCTGTCTGGATGCCCTTCTGCCTTCTCCTCTCAATAGAAGCCCTTCTGTTCTCTATTCTCTCTTTATTCTCTTCTGTACTCTCATCTCTCTGGATGTCCTTCTGTTCATTTCTCTCTCTGGATGCTCTTCTGTTCATTTGTCTCTCTGGATGCCCTTGTGTCTTACTGTCTTTCTTGCGGCCCTTCTGTTCTTTCCTTTCTCTGGATGCCCTTCTGTCCTCTCCTCTCTTTGGATGTCCTTTTGTCTTCCCCTCTCTCTGGATGCCCTTCTATTTTCATCTCTCTATGGATGCCTTTCCGTCTTCTCCTGTGTCTACATGCCCTTCTGTTCTCTCCTCTTTCTAGATTCACTCCTTTCCTCTCATCTCTCTGGATGCCCATCTGTTCTCCTCTCTGGATGATCTCCTGTTTTCTCATCTCTCAGGATGATCTTCTGTTCTCTCCTCCCTGTGGATGATATTCTGTTCTCTCATCTCTCTGGATGCCCTTGTGTCCTCTCCTCTCTCTGGATGCCCTTCTGTCCTCTCCTCTCTCTGGATGCCCTTCTGTCTTCTCCTCTCTCTTTGGATGTCCTTCTGTTCTTTCCTCTCTCTTTATTCACATCTGTCCTCTCATCTCTCTGGATGTCCCTCTGTTCATTTCTCTCTCTGGATGCTCTTCTCTTCATTTGTCTCTCTGGATGTCCTTCTGTCTTCTCGTCTTTCTGGAGGCCCTATTGTTCTTTCCTCTCTCTGGATGCCCTTCTGTCCTCTCCTCTCTTTGGATGTCCTTCTGTCTTAACCTCTCTCTGGATGCTCTTTTGATCTCTCCTCTCTCCAGATGCTTTTCTGTCCTCTCATCTGTCTGTATGCCCTTCTGTCTTTTCCTCTCTCCATATGCCCTTCTAATTTCACCTCTCTGTGGATGCCCTTTCTTCTTTCCCTCTGTCTACATGCCCTTCTCTGGATGATCTCCTGTTTTCTCATCTCTCAGGATGATCTTCTGTTCTCTCCTCCCTGTGGATGATATTCTGTTCTCTCATCTCTCTGGATGCCCTTGTGTCCTCTCCTCTCTCTATGCCCTTCTGTCTCCTATCTCTAGATTCCCTCCTTTCCTCTCTTCTCTCTGGATGGCCAACTCTACTCTTCTCTCTCTCTGGTGATCTTCTGTTCTCTCATCTCTCTGGATGCCCTTTTGTTCTATCTCATCTGTGGATGATATTCTGTTCTCACAACTCTCTAATTGCCCTTGTGTCCTCTCCTCTCTCTGGACGCCCTGTGTCCTTTCCTCTCTTGATGCCCTTCTGTCTTCTCTTCTCTCTGGATGCCCTTCTGGTCTCTCCTCTCTACAAATGCTATTCTATACTCTCATCTCTCTGGATGTCCTTTTCTCTTCTCCTCTCTCTATATGCCCTTTTGTTTACACCTCTCTATGGATGCCATTCTGTCTTCTCCACTGTCTACATGCCTTTCTGTTCTCTCATCTCTCTGGATGCCTGTGTCCTCTCCTCTCTCTGGATGCTGTTCTGTTTTCTCATCTCACTGAATGTTCTTCTGTGCTCTCCTCTCTGTGGATGATCTACTGTTGTCTCATCTCTCTAATTGCCTTTGTGTCCTCTAATCTCTCTGGATACTCTTCTGTACATTCATCTCTATGGATGCCCTTCTGTCTTCTCCTCTCTCTGGATGCCCTTTTGGTCTCTCCTCTCTCTGGAAGCTCTTCTATACTCTCATCTCTCTGGATGTCCTTCTCTCTTCTCCTCTCTCTATATGCCCTTATGTTTTCACCTCTCTATGGATGCCCTTCTGTCTTCTCCACTCTCTACATCCCTTCTGTTCTCTCTTCTCTCTGGATGCCATTGTGTCCTCTCCTCGCTCTGGATGTTCTTCTGTTTTCTCATCTCTCTGGATGTTCTTCTGTGCTCTCATCTCTGTGGCTGGTCTACTGTTCTCTCATCTCTCTAATTGCCCTTGTGTCCTCTCCTCTCTTTGGATGCTCTTCTGTACATTCATCTCTCTGGATACCCATGTGTCCTCTCCTCTCTCTGGATGCAATTCTGTCTTTTCCTCTCTCTGGATGCCTTTCTGTTCTCTCCTGTCTCTAGATTCCCTCCTTTCCTCTCATCTCTCTGGATGCCCTTCTGTCTTCTCTTCTCTCTGGATATCCTTTGCTACTCTCTTCTCTCTAGATTCTCTTCTGTCCTTGCATCATTGTGGATGCCATTCTGTTCTCTCCTCTCTCTGGATGCTCTTCTGTTCTCTGATCTCTCTGGATACACTTGTGTCTTCTCCTCTCTCTGGAAGCCCTTCTGTCTTCTCCTCTCCATGGAGTTCCTTCTGTCCTTTCCTATCTCTGGATGCTTTTCGGTTCTCTCCTCTCTCAGGATTTCCTTCTGTCCTCTCCTCTATCTGGATGCCCTTGTGTCCTCTTCTCTCTCTGGATGCCCATGGTCATCTCCCCTCTCTGGATGCCCATTCTGTATCCTCCTCTCTCTGGATACCCTTCTGTGTTCTCTTCTCTCTCAATGCCCTTGTGTCTTCTCCTCTCTCTGTATGCCCTTCTGTCTTTTTCTCTCTCTGGATAACATTCTGTTGTCTCCTCTCTATGGATGACCTACTGTTGTCTCCTCTCTCTGGATGCCCTTTTGTATCCTCCTCTCTCTGGATGCCATTCTGTCTTCTCCTCTCTCCACATGCCCTTCTCTTTTCTCTTCTCTCTAGATTCTCTTATTTCCTCTCATCTCTCTGGATGCCCTTCTGCTTTCTTCTCTTTATGGATACTCTTCTGTCCTCTCCTCTCTCTGGATGCCCTTCTGTTCTCTCCTCTCTCTGGATGCCCTTCTGTCTTCTCCTCTCTCTGAATGGCTTTCTTTTCTCTCCTCTCTCTATGCCCTTCTGTCTTCTCCTATCTCTGGATTCCCTTCTGTTCTCTCCTCTCTCTGGATTCCCTTTTTGTCTTCTCCTCTCTCTGGATGACCTTCTGTCCTCTCCTCTCTCTGGATGCCCTTCTGTCTTTTCCTCTCTCCTGATGCCTTTCTGTTCTCTCCTCTCTTCCAATGCCCTTCTGTTTTCTCCTCTCTCTGGATGCCATACAATTCTCTCCACATTATGGATTCCCATTTGTTTTCTCCTCTCTCTGGATGCCCTTCTGTTCTCTCCTCTCACTGGATACCCTTTTGTCCTCTCCTCTCTCTGTATGTATTTCTGTTTTTTCCTCTTTCTGGAAGCCATTCTGTCCTCTACTCTCTCTGGACGCCCTTCTGTTCTCTCATCTCTCTAGATGCACTTCTGTCCTCTATTTTCTCTGAATGCCTTCATGTTTCTCGTCTCTCCAGATGCCCTTCTGTTCTCTTGTCTATGGGGATGCTCTTCTGTTCTCTCCTCCCTCCGGATACCCTTCTGTTTTCTCCCCTTGCTGGATGCTCTTCTATTCTCTCCTCTCTCTGGATGCCCTTCGGTACTCTCCTCTCTCTGGATGTCCTTATGTATTTTCCTCTACCCGGAAGCCATTCTGTCCTCTCCTCTCTATGGATGATCTTCTGTTATCTCCTCTTTCTGGATTCTCTTCTGTTCTCTCCTCTCTCTGTATTCCCTTATGTCTTCTCCTTTCTCTGGATGCCCTTCTGTTCTCTCCTCTTTGGGGATGCCCTTTTGTTCTCTCCTCCCTCCAGATGCCTTCTGTTTTCTCCCCTCGCTGGATGACCTTCTATTATCTCCTCTCTCTGGATGCCCTTCTGTCCTCTCATCTTTCTGGATTCTCTTTGGTTCCCTTCTCTCTGGATGTCCTTCTTTTCTTTACTCTCTCAGGATGCCCTTCTGTCCTCTCCTGTCTACGAATGTCCTTCTGTCTTCTTCTCTTTCTGGATGCCCTTCTGTTCTTTCCTCACTTTGTATGACATTCTGTCCTCTTCTTTCTCTGGATGCCCTAATGTCTTCTACATGCTCTGGATGCCCTTCGGTTCTCTCCTCACACTGGATGCCCTTCTGTGTTCTCAGTTCTCTGGAGGCTCTTCTGTTCTCTCCTCTCTATGTATGCAATTCTGTTCGTTCCTCTCTCTGGATTCCCTTTTTGTCTTCTCCTCTCTCTAGATATCCTTCTGTCCTCTATTCTCTCTGAATACTTTTCTGTTCTCTTGTCTCTCTGGATGCCATTCTGTCCTCTCCACTCATTGGATGCCCTTCTGGCTTCTTTTGTCTCCGGATGCCCTTCAGTCCTCTTCTATCTCTGGATGTCTTCAGTCTTTGGCTTTCTCTGGATAGGCTTCTGTTCTCTCCTTTTTTGGATTCTATCCTGTTCTCTCATCCCTCTGGATGCGCTTCTGTTTTCTCTTCCCTTGGGATGTCCTTCTGTCCTCTCCTCTCTCTGGATGCCCTTCTGTCTTCTCCTCTCTCTGGATGCCCGACAATTTTCTCCTCACACTGGATTCCCTCTTGTCTTCTCCTCTTTCTGGATGCCCTTCTGTTCTCTCCTGTCTCTGGATGCCCTTGTGTCCTCTGCTCTCTCAGGATGCCCGTCTGTCCTATTCTTCATCTGGATGCCTTCTCTATTCTCATCTTTCCGGGTGCCCTTCAGGTCTCTCCTCTCTCTGGAAAACCTTCTGTCTTCTCTTTCTGGATGCCATTCTGTCCTCTCCTCTCACTGGATACCTTTCTGTCCTCTCCTCTCTCTGGGTGCCCTTCTGTATTCTCCTCTCTCTGGATTTCTTTCTGTTCTCTCCTCTTTCTGGATGCCCTTCTGTCTTCTCCTCTCACTGTATGGCCTTCTGTACTCTTTTCTGTAAATGCCCTTCTTTCCTCTCCTCTCTCTGGATGCCCTTCTGCTCTCTCTTCTCTCTGGAGGAAATTCTGTAATCTCTTCTCTATGGATGCCCTTCTGTCTTCTCCTCTCTCTGTATTCCCTTCTATTCTCTCCTCTCTCTGGATTCCCTTTTTGACTTCTCCTCTCTCTGGATGCCCTTCTGTCCTCTCCTCTCACTGGATGCCCTTCTATTCTCTCCTCTCTCTGGATGCCCTTCTGTCTTCTCCTCCCTCTGGATGCCCTTCTGTTCTCTCCTCTCTCTGGATGCCTTTTGGTCTTCCCCTCTCGCTGAATGCCCTTCTGTCTTCTCCTCTCACTGTATGGCCTTCTGTACTCTTTTCTGTGGATGCCCTTCTTTCCTCTCCTCTCTCTGGAGACCCTTCAGCTCTCTCTTCCCTCTGGAATCCATTCTGTTATCTCCTCTCTCTGGATTCCCTTCTGCCTTTTCCTATCTCCCAATGCCCTTCTGTCTTCTCCTCTTTCTGTTCTCTGCT
>NW_023046393.1:0-56540 GCF_011762505.2 Arvicanthis niloticus
AAAGCCTAAATCCTTAAAACAGACAATGGACCAGCCTACACTTCTCAAAATTTATATTTATATTGATTTATATTACTGCCATAAAATTAGTTTTGCAGGTAATGTTTTCTATAACTGATAAGGGCCTACCATTTTTGGTGGTTTAACTGTTGTCCTCATCAAAGTATGTGACAGTATCTACTCTCTAAAAATTTTTCGCTGGCATATTTGGCTTTATACAGATAACAGAAAAACTTGAAGTCTGCTTAATTTGTGCCATGGATTTTTTTTTTACACATTACCAATTACCTAATATAATCACATTTTTAGTGCTCATTATACAATAATACTGTGATGATGATCAATTTGTGGGGATTCTAAATGTAATAGAGGTGTATTTTTTCTATTACAGAGAGAAGCCAGAATGAGAATAATTGTTTTCAAGAAAGGTGGTTGAGAAAAATTTCACACACAAACAAAATTAGAGAAACTTCATCATTCTGTCCTTTGTTCCTTCACCATCTTTCCTTTCTTCCTTTCTTCATCTCTCTCCTGTCCTACTTCATTCTCTTTCCCCTTCCTCCCCCCCCCCATCCCCTTGTTTTCTTCCCAAGTACGTATAATAGAGAGGACATAGTTTACCAGAGGCCTCTATCATCTAGCATAGACTCTCATGTGTCAAAATCTCATCTGACTATTCACTGCCCAGTCTGAAAGCGGGTTTATTTGTATTAGCACCTCTTGTGCAAGTATTAAAGAGTTCTGTATCAACACACTTTCTAAATAGAATTTTAAATTTATTGACCTATCACTAAAAGTAAAAACAAACAAAATAATATATAAATTTTTAGAGCATAAGCACTGAACATTTGATGGGTATGTTAACAGATGAATACAAGAGAATTATTTATTTATGTTTGTATTTGAGAGATAAAAATGTTTCATGTATTGTAATAATTTATAGTACTTGTATCTTTAAATTTAATTTTTGTGTATGTGTGTCTGTGTGTGTCCAACATATGCCATGGTACACATATGAGTCAGAGGGTAGTTTTCAGAAGTTGAGTCTCCTCTTTTATTATTGGGCCCTGAATATCAAACTCAGGTCAAATGCTTGCAGGTAAGAATATTTAACCATTTCACCTGATTCATTTGTACTATTTAAAATTTAGTCTTTTTCTAGTCCAATTTTGTTACTTAAAATAAAAAGCTTAATAAATTCTTATGCAATAAGTTACTCATGTGTTATTTAAATGTGTGGTTGGTCATTAATAAAAAATATAGTTCAAGACCTCAACATGATTTTGATGGCCTTTGTTACTATATTAGTCAGGGTTCTTTAGAGTAACAAAACACATAAAATGGTTTATATATATATATATATATATATATATATATATATATATATGAGATTTTATATTTTATTATAGAGATTTATTAGAATTACTTACAGACTGTGGTCCAGCTAATCCAAAAATAACTGCTTAAAAACAGAGAGTCCAAACATCCAGTAGTTGTTCAGTCCATGACATCAGTTGTCTCAGCTGGCCTTCAGTATACCCTGGAATTGAAAAAGTAAGCTCTAATGCCAGTGAATTAATGGACTTGAGAGTAAAATTAGAGCAAGTAGGCAAGAGCAAGTGCTTCCTTCTTTTATGTCTGTATATAGGCTTCTATCAGAAAGTATGAACCCAGATTAGTGATGGGTCTTCCCATCTCAAAAGATCCAGATTAAATATAATTGTCTTCCCATTTCAAATGATTCAATTAAGGAAAAAAAAATCCCTCACAGATATGATCAGCCATTTGGGGTTTTAGTTAATTCCCAGTGTAGTCAAATTGACAATCAAAATAGCCATGACAGTTACACATCAAGAAATATTACATAACTTTTAAGAAAAGATTTATTTATTCTTGTAGTTTATGTGTTATGTGCCCATGAATATGGGTACCCACAGAGGCCAGAAAATACCTTGCAGCTAGAGTCACAGTTGGTTTTAAGCCACTTATACAGTGCGGCTGCTGGAAAGCAAACTGAGATACTTAATGCTGAGACTCTTCTCTCCTACTTAAGTACCTTTGAGACAGGCTCAGCCTTGTTTATAAAATAAAAAAGGGGGGAAAAATCGAGAGCTTTTGGGGTTGCTTGGTAGGTATCTGACATTGGCCAAGGACAAGGAAATGGGCTGCTTAGCAGGAATATGTCATTGGCCAAAGACAAGGAAGTAGACTTTAGACAGGAAGCTGACAGTAGGCTAGAACAAAGAAGTAATTTCAGGCAGGAATCTAAATTTAGGCTAGAACATAGAAGTAATTTCAGGCAGAAATCTAAACCTTAGGCTAGAACAAAGACATGAAAATGACTTTGGGCTAGGACAGGGAAGTAGGCTCAGATATTATGGTCATCCTGATAAGCCCTTAGAAACAGTGATCACAGGAGTGTTCACAGAATTTTGTTTATTGCCTTCTTGTTCTTTGACTATTTGTGTTTATTGCTTGTTCCTTGATTTTTATTGTCTTGCTTGTTCCTTGACTATTTGTGTTTATTGTCTTGCTTGTTCCTTGACTATTTGCATCTATTGTATTGCTAATTCCTCAACCTAGAACTAACCTTAATACTTGCATGTAATTAAAATGGTATAAAAGCAAAAAGGAGGAGAAGGATGGAATAGGGGCTTTATGGGGAGGAGAAATGGGGAAAAGGGATTTACATCTGAATTGTAAATAAATAAAATATTTAAAAAAGAAAAGAAAAAGTAAGCAGAACAGGGGTGAGCACAGCATCGCACTGCAAACAGCATGTAAATGTGGAAGGTCCAACATTCCCAATTGCAAAATAATTTATTTTCTTTCTAAACATTGTTAATGTCTAAGTTTTTGTTGGGAGCATTGTTAGTCATTTTCTGACAGGAAGAATTTCTTTATAATAGGCAGGATTACTTCTGCTAGTTAAAAATCTTTCTTGCCTTAGACCAATGGTTTTGAATCTTCCAGAGCTGCCAGTCTTTAATGCATTTCCTCATGCGGTGGTGACCCACAACCATAAAATTATTTGCATTACTACTTCATAACTGTAATTGTGTGAATGTTATGAATCATAATGCAAATATCTGACAAACAGCATATCTGGTATGTGACCCCTGTAAAAAAAGTCATTTGACCTCCAATGGGATTGTGATCTTCTGCTGAGAAGCAATGCCTTAGATCCTTTAATGTGGCTCCTTCTGGGACAGCCACCATGTTATTAACAATCGAGGCATGCAATCAAAACCCTTTAGGTAAAAATAGGTGCTATCTTGACAGAGAAAAGAAAAAATTGATATATTTAAATTTTAGATTTTTAAAATTAAATGCTCTGTAAAAACCTATGTGGCATCAGTTTTCCTGTTTCACCTTCCTCATCTGTAAACAGAAGAAAAATAGGGATTTTAAAGTATTGCCAAGAGAACTATTATATCCTGTATTGAGTGGTGGTGCTTTTTTTTCCTTCTACCTCTCAGGTGCTTATGTTTTTCTTTGTTTTAGTAACTCTATTTTTAGATAAGTTTTCTGGCATGAAGTATTAATATAATGGCTCAGGGAGATGAGATGGTGTTAAATGTGTTAAATATTGTTAGCATGCTGAGAGGCAAGTGTTTAAATATTACATGTAACTTAGCTAGTCTGTGGTCAGCTTAATATTGGCATGTCATGGTTAGGTGTTCACGCTTTATCGCTTCCTGAAGTGGATGGAAATTATATTCTTACTTGTATCTTCAAAACATACCACCTCACAGTAAAAGACACGCTGCTGACATCTTGTTGACAGGAAGAATGGTCTGTATAAGTGATAACAGGCACAGCCCTGTCCCTGGACCTTGAATTTTATCTTCCGGGGTGCCACCTCACCTACCTTCTATAGCCTTGCTGGGCAAATTGTAAAATGAATGTTCTGTCAGTCTTTTCATGTGATGAGGACATCCAGACTGCCATAGTTGCCAAATACAGAGAATGTCACTTGCAATAGTTTCAAAGTCATTTCTGCTCTGACTCAGCTGTGACCAATGACATGCACAGAGACACGTGAGAACCCTGATGCTTGTTCTGGGAAGATACACACTTTCTAAAGAAAGAAAACTATTTTGAAACTTCTGAATGTGACAGCTTTTTCTTGTTCACACTCAGCCAACACATTAGTTGGATTCTTTTGATTATCAATTAGTAACTTGTTTCCTGGTAGTGCAGGCATTGATGCTGTTTTTAGCATTAAAAAGTCTGTGGGCAAAGTGGAATTTAGTATTTATAGGTGTTATGATTACTGGGCTGAGGGCAAAACCTTTGCCACTATTATAATTAATAAACTTTTAACAAGTTATTTTCCTGATAGGTCTCATGAAGAGGCCCATTGAAAAATAGTAAAATAAAGGGTTGGATCATGTTAGGTTCCAAGACAAATCCCATTTCACATTATTGAATTCTTGCCCTAAGAGCTCATAGGGTACATGAAGCCAAAGCCAGGAGCCTTCAGATACTTTGATCTAAGTGGTAGCAATCTATGATCTTAGCTTTGATAATTTTTCTTGCCCCAAGAGGCTATGTTAATTTCTGATACAGAAAAAAACCAAGAAGAATATTATAGGTAACGTTAAAAATCACCATAGTACGGATGTAAACTAGTCATCTAGACTTAATTTGAGATTGTGCTACATTGAGTTACAAAAAAAAAAATCTATTTTTGAAAGGCAAGAGAGAAATTATTTCATACCATAGAAATGCAACACACTTATATTCTTTTTACTCTGATTATGAAGCAGAAAAATGGAGTTATAGTATTCTATTAGCTAATATAATCTCCTTTCATGTTTATTTGAGCACAATACACTGTATAAGGTCTCTGAAGTTATTATTAGTTCCCATAGCAAAACTTCAAAAGTTCAGATTGCTGCTCGGATACTTGGCCTTCACCATGAGTAGATTACTTTTCTTGTGACTCATTTTTCTCACCATTAGAATGGGAATAATACAAGTACCTATTGTGTTATGATTAAATCAGTTTATCACTTTAAGATGGTACTGCCTCTTATAATAATGAATCCTAAAATTAGAAATGGAAGAAAATAAATTGAGGGCACAGATGCTTGACTTTAAGAGATATTTTCAATCTTCAGTCCAGGAATATTTTTTGAGGTGTCTGTGTTAAGCAGAGCTCATAGGAATTGCCAGACACTGAAACATTTCACAGGGTGAACTACAGGAGAAGGGCCAAGACCGCCAGCGAGCTCTAAAGATAGACCATCAGCCTGCACAGAATTTATCTCATGCGCATTTACAAGTCAGGCATAATGTGACACATCAATCAAGCCTTCTTAGAGGGTAAGTAGAGGGTATGCAGACAACAGTAGTAATTGGTTGGTCATGAGGCTGTAGCCTGTATCAAATCTTTGGTGTCTGAAACCTGATCACATTGATTCGGGTCACCAGGGAATTGGTTCCAACTCGTCCTCTCCCATGAGGTGGTTGAAGCTACGTTAAGTTCAAGTAGTACATGGCCACAGCATTTTCTTTTGAGCAGGGTGAGAGAAATATTTCCAGTGTCCCACTATGGAATGAGGAAGGCAAAAGCTGAACTTAGTTTTCCAGTCAGGGGATCACTATCATTCTGAATTCCTTAATGAAAGAATGGAAGGCTCAGGACAAGTAAAGACAACTAATGAAAATGGACTGCTTTCATGGTGCCTTGAGCTTGGGGACCTGATTGGAAAAGTCTTTGGCAACCGTTTTATGGTGCTGTTAGGGAGAGCAGTGGTCAAACAAATACTCGTAGGCTTCTTGCTTTTCTCCTTGGATCACATATGTCTGTCCTGATAGCTCCACAACGCCAACTCACAGTATTCCTTTTGGTTAGGTCAAGTAATTGAAACATAGCTGGAAGAGAAAATACACTATCTGACTAATGGGTTTCAATGTAAACTCAGTTTGTTTTCAAATGTGTATGTTGCGCTGTCCTACCATCCTTAGTGCCCTAAAGGCTTCACTTGCCCTTGTGCCCACCCTATCCCCATCCTGCTCCTTTTTGCTTGTCTGCTGGCTGGTTTTTAGTTTTGTTTTGCTGTATGTTTCACTTTGTTTTATTTATTTATTTATTTATTTATTTATTTATTTATTTATCTATCTATTTACTGCACAAAGAAACATGAAGTCCTGGGCCAGAACACCCTCTTCCCGCCCGTGTCTGTGTGCACCTCTCCTCTTATTTTCCCACCTCTGCTTTTCCTGCTTGCTCCATCACAGGCTTAGCTTTCAAATTCCTGCCCATCTCTCCTACGTTAACCTAGTGTTCCTTTCTATTGGGTTTCCCAGCCCTGAAGTATAATCTTAATATTCTGCTCACCCCACCCAACAACAATCTACTGAGTGTTACTGTACTCCCCTCTATATCAAGATGTCTTGAAGGAGTTAATGTTCTCTCCATTTCACTCCAGAATGTCTGCTTCTCTGATCTTCTAAAACTGTTCTTACTGACATGACAGTGATGCCTGCTCCCCTAGCTACAATGTGTATATCTCCTCAACCTCTCCTTGCTTTTTTGCACCTCAGTGGCCACATCACCTCAACTTCCTTTGCCAACCTGCCTTCCATTCTGACAATTTACAGTTTGGGTGTACACCCTTCATTCAGTCTTGGGCATGGATTCTTGTCTAACTTAGCCTCCAGGAAATACCATGATTTATAATTTGATAAATCCAACTTTTATAACTCCTTTTCATGTACTAATATGCCACACCTCCCCCAAACTTGGTTTCTATATCTAATGGTAGAGTTGGCATGCACATTTGATACACTGGATTTCAATGTCCTTGGGCACTTTCACTAATGTATCTTTTTTTGTACCCACACATCTGTATGTCTATTCTCATAGGTACATGTATTCATCCAGTTAGAACAACCCAGACCTTTCAGGCAGGCTTCCTTGTTTTCCTCACATGACTCTTATCAGCTCCACCGACTGCCATAGTCAAGGGTCCTCTCTTCTATCATTGGGTAGAACTGATATCTGATTAGTGATATTGCCTCATAGATGTTTGATGGGCTATATCAGAGCAACTATTTGGACCAGGACTTTTGTCTGTCAAAAGTTTAAGATTTACTATTTACATTTTATAACTTTGGGCAGGAGGTACTCAAGAAATTTCACTGCATGGTCAAATGTGCAAAAATGAACTTGTGTGAATTTTTTTTTATCCTTTGAGATTCTGGAGTTATGGGTCAGGCCATTTAATTCTCTACTTGACAGTTTCCAAAAATAACAACCATAGAGTTTCCACTCTGGCTTTTCAGCTGCTCAGTCAAGCAAGAGCCTTGTCAACCATGTTATTTTCTTCCAATAACTATCTTTTTTCTTCATGATATTGTTCTATTATTTATTCCCTGTTCTCTGTTATCCCTATCTTATTTTGGATTTACTTTCTTCTACTTAAGGCTTCTCAAGGTAGAAGCCCGAGAAAATAATGTGCTAATTACTTCCTGTTGTTGTCATAAAATACCATGACCATATATAAATGGGGTTTATTTGTCCATTTGACCATTTCCAAAATGGTCAGTAAGAATAGCAGTAGACAGGAGCAAGTAGAGAGCTTAAGTTAAAATGACTTAAGCTGAAGGCAGTATGCACAAAGTGAGTTGGGAAAGGTGAATGTCTTTGAAACCTCAAAATACTCCCCTGGTGCTATACTTCTTCCCTTAAGACCACACCTTCTAAGTCCTCCCCAAACACCACCACCAACTGGAGCTCAAGTTCACATGCCAGAGCCCATGGGTGGGCATTCTTATTCAAACCACCACAACATAACCAAGCCATTTGATTTTTAGAGGGATTCGATGCTTAGGACAGCAGGACTCTTTCATATTCCTGAATATATGCACCATTCCAAAGGTATTTGTTTTATAGGTTATGACTTATTACACATTATATAAAAATTAAAATATGTATCTTAATTCTGTTTACCAATTCATTTAAATCTAAAATCATGACTTTACTACATGGTAACATAGGCAGCTTTTTAAAACAAAAATATGACTAAGAATTCACATTACTTAGTATTTTGGCATATTATCAGGCTTTATAAATGACATCTGGATTCCTCTGCAGCACATAATCTGTTGAAATATATTGTTTTGACTGGAGTATGTAATAAAAAAGTCAGTCATCCACAAATACGTAGCTGGAAAAGATTTATTTTGATAATTTCTCAAAAGAATGTGGGTTCTCTTATGATCTGTGTTAAAATTTAGTAAGTAGTAACTTTTAAAAGATTAATTGCAATGTGTAATCTGAAACCATAGCTGTGAGATTTCAAACTGTCTTGGTAAAATCTTCTGGATTCCAGAATGGGTTATATGTATTTGTTATCCCAGTGCTTGGGAGGAGGAGGCAGGAAAATCAGGAGCTCAAGGCTTGGCTGTAGAGTGAGTCCAAGACCAGCCTGGGCTACATGAGACCCAATCTCAACAACAATGCATATAAACTCTTGTCTTACCTGGAAGTTTTACTGGATAGATATAAATGTGCTATCTGAAGATTTTCACTGAATGACAAAGCTCTTTTGAAAATTGACACATTTCATTACACAGCACTAGAAAATGTCACATTTATTAGCATCACCAATAGTTTACAGATAATTAACTATTTGCTGTCGGGAGTACCAGAAGTTCCTTGTAGCATACAGGCTGTCTGGAATTCTGTTTTCTTATGGAAGGTTTTCACCAACAATGCTGGCTACCAGTTGTTTCCTTTGACGTGAAAAAAAAAAAAACTGCTTCATTTTTAAGATAGTGTCTTCTAGAGTCTTCTAAATCTCAATAGTCATTTCTTTTCAGTCTGACATGATTTGAAGTCAAACAATCCTGAGATAAAAAGAAGGTTTATCTCATCCCACACATTACTTTTCCTACAGAGAAGTGTCATGCCTTGGCAGGTTGCTCATGTGGCCTATATCATGTTTCCTAACAGAAAAACAGTGAGGAATGCCCACCACGGTTTTCATGTAATAATGGTAATATTCTTGCTGCTTTCTTTACCCATAATATTGCTAAGTAATAGTGGCATGTCTTTCCTTACTGAAAGCTTATGATTCTCCAAGGTACAATGACCCCATTGTACTAGGCATTGGTGCCACTGCCCTGACTTGTGTATTACAAATGACAAATAGCATCTTCATATAATTACTGTGTGTTTGTGATAGATGTAGTCATACTTGCCTATAAAAGACAGAGGTAAAGAGGTCCGTGTCAAGGACATTTTGAATCCCCCTCTACCTTAGTAATTGAAAAAGTGTCTCTTGTCAAACCCGGAACTGATTTGGTTAGATCAGCTGGTCATTCAGCAAGCTGTAAGGTTCGGCTGTTTCTGCTTTCCCAGAGCTGAGATTTGAGCTGTGCCTAGTTTATGCATATGCTAGCGACTGGACAAAGACCATCACATTTCCATGACAAGCACTTTATCAACCAGGCTGTCTATGCAGCCCTACAATATACTGTTATTATAAATATGTTTTATTAAGTTTTGAGGGTGATCCTCAGATCTCTGTTCACTACTGTTTGAAAATTCCTGACCTAAAGCAATTAGAATATCATGTGTATATATACGTTTTATAGTGCTTTTTCTCATAAAAATTTATTGGCTATAAATGTAAGAGAAGTAATATAAGCAAGATTAAAGCAATATTGATATTTAAAGAGAATTTTAAACTTTGTGTCATAATATTACTTTAATCATATCTGTGGTTGATTAAATTAATCATACCATGTTAATCATAACATGTGTTACATATAAAAACAGTTGAAAGGTACATTTTTATCATCTGTTTGCACTTACTATAATTATGATCACTGCTGCATGCTGATCTACTAGTGTACTTGTTCTTAGCTCTCTGCTATTTACTAAGGATTCATTAATTCATTTTTTCCTCCCAACAGTTCTTTATTGATGATGTATGAATGCTTATTCTTAGTGAATAAATGAATACCTGATCAGTACTCATTAGAAGATGAATGCAGTGCTTGAGTCTGTAATGCTTTTTCAAAGTTGCTGAATTTAGGTCCTGGCTTCCAGATCAAGCTGTTTGCAATAGCCTGAAACTAGCTAAAGGGAACCCAAAATCTCTGACCATTTTGGATATCCACATATATGTGCACATACCCATATATACACATACACACACACACACACACACACACACACACACACACACTTTAAAATAAATACAAAATGTGTTGAATATGTGAAGTTATTTGTACAAAGCTGCTCCCCTTGTAACGCTAACCCTTGCTGCTGTGCTATAAATGATAGCATCAGGACCACTACCTGACTTGCTAGTAAGCCATGTCTTGTTACCAAATACTGTGACGTAATGTTACTAAAATCAATGTATTATACTCAACTATTTAGCCCATTGATTTTAGACATCAATTTTGTAGCTCTTTTTTCCAGAAGACAGTGAGTTGTGTAGCTGTTTTCTAAACAATCTCTTCGGTATGTCTCCAAGAAAAATGTGGGTAGCCCAACCCAGTGGCTATTGATGTGTTTTCACAAATCATAGTCTAAGTACAGAACAATTTCTTTCGTAACTGTACCAACTCACCTCCCAGCTCACTTCTCTGCTCATACAACTAATTTTATAGCTTAAGTATTTATGTTTAATATAATGATCTAGAATTGTTAGAAGCATTCTTAAAAGACATCACTTTTAAATCTCTCTCTTAAAATTATTTATTTTCCTATTAAGCTTATCTTCAACAGGTGCTGGATATTTTCACACAGCGTATGCCAAGAAAGACCTACAAGGTATTTTTTTTTCAAAGAACTAAATGCTTACCAGCACTGTGAGACATTTTTCATTAAAATTGTTTTAACTTGGAAAGTGCTGAAGGGTTGAGTTAGAGAATTTCTCAAATCACACAAATCAGAATAAGGTTTTATCCCAAACTACTTAAATTTTTTTGGATAAAATATTACATTTATCTCCTTTTGTACCTTCCCATATAGGAATGCATAATAATAAATATTTTTTTCTTTGCCCATTCCTCTGATCAAAGTCTAAGATAGTTGCAAAAAGATATTTCTCCCACCAAAATAAGGAGAAAAATTCTCCAGGAAAGCACAAAACTTGATGTTTTTGCATCTGCCAATCAACTTGTTTGAAATATAATGTGAGAGTGAGAGTGAATATTTAGTGAATAAACACAAATGGTAGGCTGATGTCTCAAAATGTCTACCTTTTGGTGTTTGCCTACATGGTGGTGCGAATAAAACTGGCCCTAATTGGCCCATATGGGGGGACACTATAAGGAGGTGTGGCCTTATAATAGGTGTGATGGTGTTGGAAAAGGTGTATCACATGATCTTCCTGATGCAGATCAAGATCTAGAAAGCTTTTAACCTTTTCAGCACCATGTCTGCCAGCATACCACCATGCTTTCTGTCATGATAATAACGGGCCGAATCTCTGAAACTCGAAGCCAGCCCCAATTAAACGTTTTTCTTTATATAAGAGTTTCCATGGTCATGATGTGTCTTCACAGCAATAGACACCCCTAACAAAGCAGGCCAGTAGATGCTTGTGGGCTAATCTTTCAGTAAAACAAGAGACCTCAATTTTCCCATTTGGAACTTCGTGAAAACTGAAGGTTTAAGTGTGCTTCCCATACATATTTGTTATGGTATTTAACAAGCTAAAAGTACAGCTCACTGCTGGGTAATAAACTAGGAATAAGAAACACACAGTCTCTTTGAAGTCTAGCAAATGCAGGGCTTTTGAATCCATTTACTGCTTGTGAAGACTCCTGGTAGCTAGAGTCTGTTTCTTGTTGGGATAATCTCTGTCCACTGTGCAAACAATGTCTTTGTATGATTCAGAGGTTGATTTCTGTACCCTGCAGATATTTGAGAACAGACTTAGATGTTGGTATTGTGATTTTTATAAAGCATCACCTGTCTCAGTGTTTTGTAAACATGCTCTCCATCAGCTTCTGATTGGTTTAATAGAAAGCTGAATGGCCTATAGCGGGGCAGGAGAGGAAAGCTGAAACTTCTAGGCAGAGATAGAAACTCTGGAAAAGGAGAGTGGCGATATTCGTGAGGTTACTAAAGGAGCTACATGGAAAAATTTAGATTAGAACAAAGCAGGTTGGACAAACAATAAAGAGAAAATGAGTAATTGGCACCTCTCCATGTGGCCTCTGAATCAGCTGCTGTCCCTATGTTCCTACCCTGTTTGACTGGCTCTGAGTTTTTTGGATAACAAAGAGTGCCATAGAAGTGTAAACAAAATAAGCCCTTTCTTTCCCAACTTTCTTTCAGTCATCGTGTTTTTATTCTAGCTACTGTGACCCTAACTAAGATATTCAGATACAAATCTTGAAGCAAAACCTTAAAAAGGGGGGGGGGTAATATTGTTAAATCACAGACAAGGAAGACACTTGCCACAGCTTTACTTAACTGAAGACGCTGGCTAGGATGACGTGGAAGGTTAAGAATCTCAGGGAGCAGAAAAGCTGCCCTGTGGCAGATTTACACATCGCATGTTGCTAACTCAGCATCACCGTTGTGTGATGGGATTAGGACCAGTGGCCACTCCAGCCAACTGATGACTGTGAGAACTTAGTGAGAAAAAAGGAACAGAGGACCTGGAGATATGCTGCTACCTCTTATTGTCTAGCTTCTGACAGGCATGCTGTCTCCCAGATGTATTCCAGAGGGAGCCACAGAAAGGTAAAATGAATCCTAGCCCATATTCTAAGAAATTGCTGAGGGTGGGTTCTAATAAAACATTATTTATAAATAACAGCTGCAGGCAGGATTAGACCGTCAAGCCAAATGTTATTGGCTTTGGCTAAAAAACTTAATGGAAGGGATTAGGTAAATTAGGCAAAGAATCTGAATTTCTATTTTATGAATGATTTTAAGTTAGATTCTACTTCTAAAACAAAGAAGTGAAAGACACTTAAAGTACATGGTGTAGATATACGTGAGCTGAATATCATTAGGATAAGCATGAGTACAGGAACTGTTATGGAATGACTTAATCTAAGCCTGCCCCTCCTCCCACCTGTCTCTCCTTCTTCCTTCCTTCTTTCTTCCTAGTTCCCCTCATGCTGTAGATCCCTTAACTTACTTTTTAATAATTAGTTACTTTTCCTTTATCAATGATTTCATATGGTGTAGATAAGCTAATTCCAAACCACATTTCAAAGGAGTTTCATAATATTAATATTTATGCCAGAGAAATGTAAACAATTCCAGATATACTAACAAGTATACATTATCATTGTTTCCAAATAAGCTAATATTTTGATTTTATACATACTATAGGCAATATGAAAACCAGTTATTTAAATATTGCTTTGTAAAAAACTGTTTTCTATGTTATGGCCTGAGATTCAAACAAGAGCTTTTGATGTGATATACCATCAGAAACCTTTCTCAGGTTATGAAGGTCACTGGTAATCATGACTTTATTTACTTTGATAACTGCCAGACATGAGCTTAGCAATACTTACCTTTATAACTTTCTCTAGACAGAACAATTAAAGGTTTCTTCCACATGTTAGGATGTCTGAATACCTCATCTCATCATCTTACCCTTGGTGTGTTAGCCATTCTGATGTTCAGAATTCGTGGGCAAGACGATGCTTTGGGTCAAGTTCACAGCTTCTAACTGATAAATATCTGCTCTACAGTTGTTCCACTCCATTCAGATCTCATTAGAAAATTGGGTGGCACTCTGTAATAAAGGTCTAAACTCATGGTGCTTCATAATTCATAAAACATTTTCCCTTAAATAATTGGCTGTTGGGCCTTCTTGAAACCACTGAAATGGGCAAAGGGTATTCTAATTTCATGAAGGCGAAAATAAACTCTAATAAGTGAGCAAGTGTACCATCCACAGCTGTGAAGATGAGGTCACAAACACAAGAGCCCAAGTTTCCACAAATGATCTTTCTAGTCTACTTTTCTGTTTCAGCAACATTGATTTTTCTAGTTCAGTGTCTTCACAGTCCACGACCTCTTTCTATTTTCAATTGGAAACTTTTGAGTTCAACTTTGTCATAGTTACAGAGGAAAAGATAATGATAACAACTAAGCATATCAAAAAGGGAAACAGCAACTTTATGGGGTCCATCTGGTCGGAGCCAAAAGACTGGGATTCTTGGCCTTCTTACTGCACATATTAATTGTGTGTCCTTGGACGAATCAAACAACCTGTCTGGCACTAAGTTTTCTTATCTAAAACAGATTTAAAAAATCTGAATAAGACCCCTTCTACCTACCAACAAACAAACAAGCAAACAAAAACAAAACATGAGAAAACAGTCTGCATTTTTTTTTTTTTTTTTTTTGCTGTGTTGCTTGTTCTGTGAATTGTTGGAAAGAGTCGCCAACTGCAATATCACGGCTGCCAATTCTTTAACAGTTTGGATGATGTAGCACTAACTTAAATCCACCTATGGGAATAGAGTTGGAAAGAACACAGCAGCTCAACTTGCTCACTTTGTATTTTCAAAACCACTAGGGGAAACTTGCTTGAAATGGGCTCTGGAAAAAACACAGAATGCTCTGTCAGACTTCACTAGGAAGATAACTTTATGGCATATTAATAACCTTAAATCACATTTATAATTTCCTATTGCACTGCTTTGTAATTCAGTTATATTGGCACACAATAAAAAATCAATATGGATACAATCATCTCAATGAAGATACTACAACATAGGGCACAGGTGCAATCTATTTGAACATAACTAGCACGTTTTATTTTATATGATTGATGATGAATTGCCAGCTTAATTACACTGACACCAGTACAGCTGGCTGACTAATCTGCATTTTCGAACTCCTGGAGTTATGTTTCCTTTTTTATCTTCATCATCAGCACTCAAGGTTAGCTTCAAGAATTTCCACAGAGACATTGCCACTCACAGTCAGCACCATGCACTGCATGCCTCTGTCTCCCCTTGATTCCTTTCTTGGTTTTCTTTATTATTTACAGGTGACTGAAGTGCCCATAACAGCTGCCCACACATATATATCTGGATCTACCAGACATACCTGTGGCCAGCCTCTTTTTTATTTTTATTTTTTTATTTCTTTGTTCATTCCTGGATAAGGGCAGGTCAGGCAGTTCAACTACATTCCAGAAAGCATCCGGTCACCCAAACACATAATTAAAGTAGGCAGAGCCTGTGTTCCAGGAAGGCTGTTTGATATTTTGGGAAGAGTCTGTTGGTAAAATCAGTAGCACACCCACCTAGTCACCACGATATTTGGTTAACAGGAGGCTATTTTTCTTATTCTCTGAACATTTAATGTCAAGTCTATTAATTGGTTCTATAAGCATAATTTGGTTCCACAATCCATCCATCTCAAAATTAATTTCACATTGTCTCATGAATACAATACTGTGAAAAGAAGAGTGTCAGATGACTTGTGACAGTTTCCAAGGTATGAGAAGTTTGCCAGTGACTTTTACAGAATTAATAAGTCTCTCTTTGCTTTAGTAGTCTGCATTGTGATCTGTGAAATATAGTTGGTATCTCTTCCTTTATCGGAGTCAGAAGTACAAATGTCTTCAGTGAATCTTAAGCCATAAGGAAACTTTTTCTATGAATATATAATATCTTCTTAGTAATTCATCTTTCATAATTCATTATTCTGGTCATAATTTTTCCTGATTCTTAAATTAAATCTTTAGAAATGTAAGTTTCTAAGTGTTTCATTTAAAGAAATATAGAACTGTTGAGCTTGTTTAGGTGGAATAGATGCTTATAGTTAAGAGTGATACTTATGCACAATTCCTCTGACCCACAGGGTGGAGAAAGAGAACATGCCTCTGTGGTTTGGCCTCTGATTGCCATGTGCATGATATAGCATATATGCATACACATGTACACACACAAACATATACAATGAATTAATATGCAATTTAAAGTTAGATTTTAAATGTCATAATCTATATCTACAACTAAACACTTCTTGAAGGCTATCGGTGGAACTTACAGAAAAGCAATTGAGATTGTCAAACAGGAACTGGTAAGAAATTTTTCTTCAATTCTAATGGAGAAGATACCTTGGTACTGAAAAATAATTTTGTCTACTATGGGAGGTAAAAACCACAACTGTTTTTAGCAAGCAATTTCTCAAAACTAATTTCTGACATAAAAATGAATATTTCCCCACATTTTCCCATATTTCAAATGCTATACTTTCCTAGAATTTTCCAGAAAGCATAAGTAGGGGAAAAAGAAATAGAGCTTCTTTCATGCACTTCCTTAATTACAGGGTTGCCTTAGTATTACTAAGGAATTCTGTTTACAAGCATGAATCCAATGGAAAGCAATCCAAGCAGAGCAGATGAGTATTAGTTTGGTTTAATTGGAAATTCTCATGTATGTTCCATTTTAAGAAATTCCAAGAACTTTTGCTACAGTAATCCTTCAGAGAACCAAGGGAAGACTACTGTGCTAATCTTTCACACAGTCTGTGACTGTAAACACCCCTGGACCACAGAGAACAAAACTACAAGAACCATTCTGAATCATCTCAGACCTTTTCCTTCTACTTCAAGGAATTTAAGCATATTGTGAAGTCTTGGGAGGCAAGAGAACTATAGTTTTTTGTTTCCATGAACAACACCAACTTAAAGCAGACTATCTTTTCTGAAAATGAACAGAACTTGTCATCTGAGTATAGTTACAGAAATCATGGTGGGGGTTAATAAGATCTGAAATTTTCATGATCCTGCAGAAACTTCTTGTGGATGCCTGCACAAGCATCACCGCTGACACTTCACGGAGATGAAAGGATGATTAACACCAGGGTACAAGGGAATGATCTGCATGGTGGAGATGCATTTCAGAGACCAGACTCCGCAGAGAGTACTGCTTCTGCTTTGTCTGTGTAAACTCAGTCCCAGAAAACTCTTCTCCTTCCTCTTCAGATTTTTTTGCAGACAAAGAAATTTGACTTTGCTGTAGCTGCATTCCACATTTTAGATAACTGAAAGTTCATGTTGCATTCAATTTATTTGAAACCACTTTATCCCTATTGTTTGAATTTTAATTTAACAAACAAGGAATAAATTGTATGATGCTAAGAGAACAATGAGTGTGTGTGTGTGTGTGTGTGTGTGTGTTCAGTCCCTTTGGATGCATAGCCAACATTTGATTACTGAATCATATGGTGGTTCTACTTTTAGTTCTTTGCAAACAATTCCATATTTTTCATAAAGGAAATACATTATGATAAACAATAAATGTAAAGTTTTCTTTCTTTACATGGAAACTACATGGAAACAGTGTTATTTATTAACAGATTTTTAAAAAACAAACAAACTGTGGCATGTCTATAGACAATGAAATGCTATTGCATTGTTTTATAGAAGGGATTTCTACCATTCCTAACAGTGTGGAGATGAACCTGGAGGATATTAAAGTTAAAAAAAATAACCAGGTAAATAGTGACAAAGAACTTAGAATATCACTTACTTACTGTCTTAAACAAGTAAAATCCATAGGGACTATCTTTTCTACAAATTATGTTCTTGGCACATTTGACAAAATCTATTGGTTTTGTAAATATGAGTTTATTATCTCTGAGTTCATCATGTGTTCCATTGATCTCTATGTTGTTGTTTCTAGTAGCACACTGGCTTAGAAACTATAGCCCTATAGAGTGAGGCAGGTATTCTGAAGCGTCTAAACTTTCTAGATGGTGAATCTCCGAGGCTGGCTGAACATGCATTAGCAAAGGGAACACGTTGATTAAAGGACACCAAGTTCCAGGAAGACAAGAAGGATAAGTTTCACTGAACTGCTAAGCAGAATGATAACTGCAATAATAACATATTGTTGAGATTTTCTTCACACACACACACACACACACACACACACACACACTAATGATAGTAGAAAAATCCTAAAATTCATGTAGAATCATAAAGGACCCAGATGGGTTAAAACCATCTTAAGAAAACAAAGAACAAGACAAACTAAATCGGCTGTAGTCACTAAGCCAGTGTGATACTGGCACCAACAACAATATAGAGGCCAATGAAACACATAATGGACCTAGAAATGATAAAGACTCATTTACTAAACCAATGGATTTTGTCAAACGTGCCAAGAACATCATAATGTAAAAAACAAAAAAAGTCCCTTCAATAAATGCTAAGGGTTAAACTAGATATTTAGAAGGATAAAACTAAATTCCCTCACCATATGCAAAAGTCAACTAAAAATGGATTGAAGATCACCATCTTAAGCCTGAACTATGAAGTTGTCATGAGAAAATACAGATGAACTACAATGTTAGTGTAGTCAATCTGTGTTTAGGCGGTCTCAAAATCTGAGGCAACAGAAGTAAAAATAGACAATTGGTATAATAAACCCAGAATCATCAGAAAAGCAAGGGAAACAAGGTTGGAGACACAGCCTACAGAACAGGAAAAAGCATTTGCAAATGGCTCTTCTGAAGAGACATCCACACCCAGAGGTCAGAAGGTACAGGAAAAGGCGAAAACAACAGGACAGCTAAATAAGAACCAAAGAACCAAATAAGCATTCCTCCAAGTAGACACCCAATTGGCTAATAGAAGCACCAACAATTGCCCAATTGAATAAATCAACACTATAGTGAGATACCGCCATATCCCAAGGAGCTATCTCCAAAAAGACAAGAGCAACAATAATTGGAAAAGCTGTAAAGAGATGCAAAACCTTATACACTGTGAGTAGGGATGTCAATCATTAACACAACCATTATAGAACACAAAGAAAATTTCTGAAAACCTACAGGGTCCCTTACTGTGTGTTTATTCCAGCATTTATTAAATCTTTACACCAGAATAGAGACATACACCCCATATTTATCGCACACTTTTCACAAATAAACAAGATATGAAAACAACCCAGGGGACTGTTGATGGGTGAATGGATGACAAACTTGCATATTTCTAGAACAGAATGGGACTCAGCCATAAAATATGAAATCTTGTCAATCTTCCATGTAGCAACATGGAAGAATCTAAAGAGTGTTACATTAAGTAAACAGGCCAGACACAGAATCAAAAGACCACATGTTCTCACTCATTCATGGAAACATTACACCAGTCTTCAAAAGCACAAAATGACATAGTGGTGTTGGAGATAAGGAAGAAGAGAGTAAGAAGAAGAAAGATGAAACAGCCATTTAGAGACTCTGAAGACTGCAGGGTACAGGGAAGTAGTGACTGTACAGGGCTGATGGAAGGTCAATACATTCTTATACAGATACAGAAAAAAATCACTGTTAACCTCATCAATGTGTACAATTAATACAGAGCAAAAAATATGAATAAAAGGAATTATGCAATATATATTCCAAAGTTGATTTGGGAGAATGAAATTTTCACCAGACAAAATTTGATAACTATATAGAGTGTGGAATAATATTTAACTTGATTAAGATATTTCACTATGAAAATATATTTTTTAAAAAGTACATTATAACCCACTGATATACACAGTATTATTTGCCACTTGAGCAGAAAAATAAAATAACAATTATATTTGAAAAGGGTTCAAGGACAGGTATCTTGGGGCAGAACTTCCAATATTTAATCATCTTCAAAGTGAGTTTATCTGAGAATCCTCTCTGCACCTTCCTCTGGAGTGTTTTGTATATGTTAAGATCAAAGATCTGACAGAGATGAAAGACCCCCAACTTCATACAAAAATAGATATTAACCAGGGAAATCTTAAGTGGAAACATTCAGACAGTAACCTTTATTCTCATTTCTTTATCCAGTACAAAGTTTTCTCAGACAAATTAAGCAAATGAAATGGCAAACTGATTAAAAACACAGCCAGTGTGATTATTCAAAAATAACAATAATAAAACTATGATTCAAGTTATATCATCATACCACAAATTCGAATGTCTGATAAATTGTAATTTTGTTAAGATATTGGTTCCAGGAAGGGCTGGGATAGAACACGGCCATGTGCTTTCTTATATATCTAAACCTTGCAGTAACTGGCACATCGTTTATAGTTCAGACAGTCATGTATAATGTAAAAATGTAAAGCGCTTTGCAGCTCCTGATGACCTGCATGTACTGGAGATGGAGCATACATGAATCTCCAACTCTGATCCAAACAGAAAATACAGATTTCGTTTCTTTCAAACACAAGGATATCTGTGCATCATTTCCCAAATGTTGGTAAGTGACACGCAGAGAAGTACAAATTCACCTGCTTTGTTTTTCTCATCATTGATGATTATTTTTGTTTTAGAAAATGATCTATAAATATGTAATTTGTAAGGAACTAGAAATCACTCATGACCTCTTGGCCTGCACCAAATGTATGTATGTATGTATGTATGTATGTACATTTTTATTTATTTGTATGGGTTGTGTGTCAATGTTCCTGCAAAATAAACACGAAACTTGCACATAGCTCAGCCTCTTGCCTCTCTCTCTTATCTAGACATCTCTAGTTACTTTTATTCTCATTGTGTTTCAGCACCAATGCTGATACCATTGAGTGTTGTGACTTAAATCCATCATTAATGGGTCAGTGGCATAAATGCATTCTCTCTACAATAGGCATAATAATGGAGAACTGTCTAGGGTGTTGTTGAAATCTCAATCTCAGTGTGACAGTACCTGATAGTCTCTGCCTTCTGAATTAGGTCAGTATCCTCAAAGGGACTCCAAGACTGTCTTTGCCAGAGCTTAACTGTACCGACACCCTTATCTCAGAATTCTTGCCTCCAGCATGCCAAGAAATAAATATTTTTAGTCATAAACTAGAAAATCTGTTCTTACATCATCCAGCACTAAGACACCCTCTTTAAAATGTCTTAGTCTGATAAGTCTTATATATAAGCATTTAACTTTAAAAAAAAAAAGGACATTCTTTGAAAATTTCATGGATATATAGAGTACACTATTTTTTTTTATTATTATTACTTTTATTTTTTTACAGTCCAGCTGTTGTCTCCTCCCGGTCACCCTCCCACAGTTCCTCATCCCATTCCTCCTCCCCAGTCTCCAAGAAGATGTTTCCCCCACCTTACTCCTGCTAGGCTGCCCCACTTCCTGGGGCCTCAAGTCTCTCAAGAGTTAGGTGCATCTTTTCCCACTGGGGATGGAATAAGCAGTCCTTTGCCATATTTATGTCATGGGCCTCAGACTAGCTCATGTATGCTGCTTGGTTGGTGGCTCAGTGTCTGAGAGATCTCAGACGTCTGGGTTAGTTGAATCTACTGGTCTTCTTATGGGGTTGCCCTACTCCTCAGCTTCTTCCAGCCTTTCCCTAATTCAACCACAGGATTCCCCCACTTCAGTCCAATGGTTGGGTGTTAAATATCTGAGTCTGTCTCAGTCAGCTACTTGTTGGGCCTCTCAGAGGACAGCCATGTTAGGCTCCTGTGTGTAAGCACACCTATACAATGCCTCTTAACATAGCCATTCACCTCCTACTTCATCCCTCCAACCACCCTGCATCCTCTTATGTATTTCCCTTTCAGCTTCATGTCCTATTGTTTTCTACAACCAATTGAGTCAGTGCTCTTCTGTGCATGGGTGTGGGGCTAGGTACTAGGGTGAAGGCAACCTGCCAAGTAGCCGTCCCACAAAGAAAGGTGATTCGTCATCTCCTATCATCCATTAACTGCCCATACATTCTCAGATGGGGGGTGGAGTTTCAGCATCCTTCCTCCTCCAGGAAAGAACGTTTAACTGGATCGATCTTGGACAGGCTTTGTGCAGGTATCTACTATTGCGGAGGTTATGTATACAACCACTATGCTGTGTCAAGAGGACACTATTTCACCATACTCCTCCACATCAAACTCCCTCTTTTAAGATATATAAATGTGTGTGTGTGTGTGTGTGTGTGTGTAAATTACCTTATGAACTAGGGAGAATTGTGAACTAAAGATGTATGTTTACAAGTATGGACTAATGAGTGATGTCTTACTCATACAACCTTAGTTTTGGTTAACCCCCCCATCCTCTCAATTTCCCACCTATTTCTACTCTCTCTGCTTAAACTTCCCCTTCTGTTGTTTCACATAGGATGTGTTCTAACATTCTCTCTGGTTATTTTTTTTCTTTGCTTCCTGATCATAAGCTATCAGGTGGCTTTTATGTGTACACTTTATTTGGCTCAGTGGGTAAAGACGGCCAATCTCTGCCAATCTGACAACAGTTCTAGTACTGAAACTGATAGGAAAGGGGAAGGAGAAAACTAACTCCGCAAATGTGTCCTCTGACTTCTGCACATATGCACACTCCCACACTCCCATACATATAGTGCACACACACACACACACACACACACACACACACACACACACACACAATCTCTATGCAATAATGGTAAAACAATTTAAAATAATTATAAATAGTAATTTGATTGTATGTGGTCATGAAGTTGAGCTTTTGCCTTGATGGGAAGAAGATGAGAAACTTGAGCTTGCAGGCTTGCTCTGTCTTACCCTGTAACTCTTCTGCCTCGTTATAATGTATAAGAAGGCTCCTACCAGATGCAAGAAGAAAATGATGTCAAATTTAATTTAATCTTTAAGGCTGATCTCTGTTTTTCTTGTGTGCCAATATACACACAAGACTGATGATTGAAAGAAGATGAGCTGGTCTTTCGTTCCTGCCTCCCATTTTCAAAGATAATATCAATTAAGTATTATTACAAACTACGATGTGAGGAACAGCAGTTTCCCATTGCCCTTTCCTCTGCAAAACTGCTGCTGAATCCTTCCTATAGGAGTTACATGGTTGTAATAAAATCAAAGAACAGGGAAATTCCAGCAGAAAAGTGAGCAGTCATTTTGACTCAGCTGCTTCTCTAAAGTGAGGTAGGGGGGTAGGAAGAGCAAGAAAGTGCACCCTAACAAAGTAGAACATACTCACAAATGAAGGTCTGATGTGTAATGATACGGAAATTAGGTGGCAGAGGGTCTGGAAAAGATAAACTGGCTACTAGCTGACACTCGGAGATAATTCGCATACAGGTCCTTTGATAATGAAACATGACTCAGACAAGTACATCTTTCCATGGATATTACTACTACTATGATGACAACTATTATTACTACTATAATATGGAGAAGTGAGATGCACATAAAAGTCAGAGAACACCTTAACTGTTAGGAGTTGGTTCTTGCCCTGTCCCTTGCTGAAACAGGGTCTCTGTGTGCGATGCATTCCAGACTAGCTGGTAGATAAGCTTCTGGTTGATTTTTGTCTTCACTTTGCATCTTGACTAGGAATGTTAAATTTACAGGTGTATCTCCTCATATCTGTCTTTCTATGTTGACCCAGCAGATCAAACTCAAGTTGTCTGGCATGCCCAGCAAGCACTTTTACCCACTGAAGCATTTCCCAGATTCTTGATAAATGTTATTAGTATTAAATTAAGGTTAAAAGATCTACCTTGGAGAGTCTGTGTAGGGATTATATGGGATACTGTGTGGTGTATATGATGTGCCTAGATTACCATGTATTCAATAACAATCTTGTCTTATCAATAGCTCTTCTTAATGCAGAAGGATAATGTGGACCATGAGAATTCAGAGAGACCAGCTGGGAACTCTCTGAGCAAACTCCAATGACATCAAATCCTCACCACAGCAGGAACATTTACTATTGACTCCGAAATGGACTCTAACTCCAGCTCTGCATTAAAATTAGGTTCAAATAAAGAAAACAGCTGGTTGCTTCCTTTGAACATGTAACTGTATAGTTCCTGCTTCATGACAAATGGTAGCTACCAAAGAAGGCTAATTTATTTTCACTTCTTTTATTTAATTTTGAAAGACCTTATGAATTATTCTATGAAGAGTTTCTGAAGCCTTCTGGGTGTGCCAATGGTTATACAGATGTTTATGAGTTGAGCTCATTAAAAACTATGCCAGACAGGAAAGGGCTCAACATTACTATAAATGTCAAGGAAGCTTACAGGAGGAGTTTACCCCAGAGCAGTGAATGCTTGTCACAAATAAGCATTTCTGACTGAGAATGTTTTGCTCTCAAAATAAGGCTAGAAGGAAAATAAAGAGTTTTTTTTTTTTTCCTCAATGGTTTAATAGCTGATATTTAATTCTCATTACCTTCAAATTTGGTAGCCTATTTGAATATTCTTGATAAACTGATGTGAAGAATCAAGATGCTCCACCTGGGTGCTGCCCTTTTTCTTTGGAGAGGGTGATGAGCAGTTTAATTAGATAGGTACCTCTAGCAACACCAGAGATTCAGTAACGGTATTCATTATTCTCATTATTGTGCACTTAACTATGAAGCATACCTTCATTTGGCAACTTAAGCACTTTTGATGGATTTGAAATGTCAGTAATATTTACAGATCACACATTCTCAAAGATAAAAGAGAGTTAATGTTTCAGGCAAAGTTTTTTTTTTAAAGCATAGCTTCTCTTACCAACATTAATTTTTTTAAGTATTAATCTGCCTGAGTGTACAGAAGCGAGTAAATATGGATAAACCTAATCCAAATTAAATTGCTGAGAATATTACTTTTCATGTGGCTTCCCTGGTCTCCTAAGTAGTAACTCCTGATGTACACTTTGAAGTATTTCAGACTCGTATAAGGGATATCAAGATAATATTTAAGCAGCTATGTCACATGTAGCCACATGTTCTTTCTGCATTAATTTGCTTTTCTGTAGCAACATGCATAAATTTAAAGCCAAATGAAAATCAATCAGAATGGTAAAAGAAGTAGAATAGAAATTTTGAATATGAAGTATTCATAATTCAGAGAGTTATTAGTATTTAAGGTCTTTTACAAAGGCTAATATGAAGTTTTCTCAGGTGAGATTTTTCAATCTATTATACATTGTTCATATACTGTATGTAATTTATGATGGTATGTTGCTCTAAAACCTAGTTGATTAAAAATTTGGACAGTTATGCAAAATGACTTTCACTGTTACTCAAATCCAAGCATGAACATACCATTGGCGAAATTAGATGGCACTTATAATGATGCTACTTTGTATTGAAGTTGAAAACTCGATGCCTTAACATTTTAGTTTAAATAGTCTTTGCTTTAGAAAACAATTTAACTCAGATGCTTCCTTTCATTCATGATTCCTTCAAGGTAAATTTGTTCATCTATGCATTAGGTAAATAATTTAAATAAATATTTAGAATGTCATTTAAGAAAGCATTCCCCGTATCTCATGTCTTTCAAATAACAATTTAGAATCTTAGAAAGTTATGTTTTAGCTTTTCAATAAGACATTAGATTTTAACTTCCAAAGGAACAAATTTGTTATCATGATCAGATGTTTGTATTCAGACTACATTTTATTATTTTATTTTTCTATTTTCCCTTTTATCTTCTCTTTTTCCTTATCTTCCTCCTCCTCCTTCTCTCTCTCCTTTTTTGAGACAGACTCTCACTATGTTACCTGGCTTGCCTCAAACTTACAGGGATCCAGTCACCTCTGCTTTTCAAATGTTAATATTAAAGCTATACATCACTATATTCAGCTTACAGGTTATGTTTTAAATGCTTACAGAATTACTTTATGGAATTTAGCATGACATATGTATCAGCATGCTGTGGAGATGTATATCTCATACAGAAAATTCATTCACATGACACATAAACCAGATCCTGAAGGAAAAGAATATCTATATAAGGTAACATGCAAACATTCTGAAGGTTATTGAGTAGAAGTTTACAAGATAACATGTCATACTGCAATTTTTTTTAAATTACTGTTTGATGAGGGAGAGCCCAGGCCATTGTGAGTGGTACCATTTTTAGGCTGGTGGTCCTGGGGTCTATATGAAAGCTGACTGAGCAAGCCATGAAGAGCAAGCCAGTAAGCAGCACCCCTCCATGACCTCTACATTTCCTCCTGCCTGCAGATTCCTGCCCTGTTTGAGTTTCTGTTCTGGCTTCCTTCAGTGATGGACTACAATGTGGAAGTATAAACAAAATAAACTCTTTTCTTCCCAACTTTCTTTTTTGTTATACTATTTCATCTCAGCAATAGAAACTCCAAGTCAGTTGCCATCATTAAAATTTTGTAGAGAAATTGTAACCTAGCAACATGGCTGCTCTGGTAATGGATCACATCCAAAGGTATGATCTGGCCAAAATGCAGACACATCTTGGATTACAATATGATCTGACTGAGATATAGACATGTCCTAAATACAGTCCTTTAGTCCATAACAATGAAAGTAAGGTTAGTTTGTAGAAAGAAACAGTCCTGGTTGAAAGTGAAATTTCAGTCTAATTGAGGGGTCAAAGTGATGAACCAGAGAAAATTTGACAGAATGAGTCAGAGATAGGATACACCCAACTCAAGTGAGAACAGAGGAAAAGCTACTTAAGAGCAAGGAGAGATTTTTAAAAAGGTGTGTGTGTGTGTGTGTGTGTGTGTGACAGTTTTACCAAAACAGGTTGCAGAGACAGATACAAATGAAGACAGAATGAACCAGAGAATGAGAAGGACCCAGAAGATTAGGTCACATTGACAAAGTTAGTATGAGGCCAGGAAGAGAAGCAATTCAGTCAAAAGCCACAAGAAGCCAGCTTGAATTAATCAGCTTGGAAAATCAAATTTTCATTTGTAAGTGGTTATCAATTGGAGACAGTTTCTGGGTTAGGGATGGGTATGTGCCCAATCTTCTCTAAGCTCTATGACTGCAATATAATTTTATTGATTAGATTTATAACATGATATTTTGTATGTTACTGATCTTGTTTGAAATCATAAATATTTGTTGGTAAGAAGTCTAATTCATTTGTCTTTCTTTCTTTCTTTCTTTCTTTCTTTCTTTCTTTCTTTCTTTCTTTCTTTCCTTCTTTATCCCATTGGTATAAAACATTTATTTTAGCTATGGATCCCAGAGGGATAGTGACATGAAAGAAATAATATGAGGGCAGGGACAGGAAGCTGTCTAATCACATTTTTATCCATACACAGAAAGCCAAGCTAAAAATTCTAATATAGTAATTAATATTTTCCCTTGGCTGTTTTATAAAATAAATAGTTTAATAGTTAAAAAATAACTCTGAACAAAGATTTGTTCAGGCTACTATCACTATAAGTAAAAGTATAGAAATGAAGCCCAAAAGACTTGAGAAAGCCACTCAGAGTCACTTTCAAATCAGCAAAGGATGTGACGGCATCCCAAGCATATGCCTAGCATGTAGTATTAAGAGTAGTGGTTTTATTCAGGCTTAAAATGGCTATAGGAAAGAAGGCTTTGTTTTAAGGCATTTTCTGGGTACACTATAATGAATGCCAGTATACACTGATATTGAAAATTGAAGCTGAAGTTGTCTAGACAGACAATTCCAGCTTGGAGAGAAAGAAGCACAGAGAGTACAAACTGAAAAGAAGCTTTTTATTTTATGGCATCTCTGGCTAGGACACAATCTTTAAATAAGATTTTTCTCCAGACAAAGGTTTAATTTTATTCAAACAGAAGGGTCACTTAGAGAAGCTCATAGACCTGATGACAATCATATGCCCAGGCTAGTCAGGAACCTGCTATCCTGTGCCTCTGGAATTCAGAATTGCTATGGACCACTAAGCTCCCCTCTATTTGAAAGGAAGTTTGTGCACTGCTTTTTTTTTTAACCCAGTCCCACCATGCTATGATGGATATGATGTCGTTGGGGGATACTGTTTAATGAACTGTAGCTAAAGCTTCCTGCTCTCTTCAATGTTATACATTAATAAGATCAGGGATTTTCAGCTGTTTGTAATGCAATCATATTTCTGGAACTCCAGAAAACGAGTCTTGTGAAAGTGCCATGGCAGGCTGTGTTTTCAGAAAATAGCTGTGTATTAAACAAGGTTCTCAAGAGTGACAGAAATAACAGAATGTGTGCCAATTATAAAATGGGGATTAGTCTAATGGCTTGCATAATAGGACTGTGCAGTCCAAAAACCAGGAAAGAGATTCTGTTACTGAGTTCACTCAGAAAACTGGAGAAGCAGCAGTTTGATGCCAGCAGAGGAAGGTATTATCAGTGATAGACACACTCAGTAAGAAGTGAAGGCCTTCTGCCTTTTCTTAAGTGTTTTCCCAATGGTCTGATAATCATACACCCAGGCAGAGAAGTGAGAGAGTGAATAATCTTCCTAGCATATTGATAGGTACTCTCTTAGCTCTTGGCATGCCTGGATCACTCATGTGTGGTCCTCGTGATTATAACCCACAAGAACACCTTCGCAGAAGGCTGCATTCTTTTACCTAAGTGTATTTTGCTGATTTAGTCTTTCTGGATTACTCTTTCAGCTTCTGACACTATTTCCATGAGGTTAAGATTTCATGGCAACTGGTTTTCTCAATTCAAAACAAGTCTCAGAAAGACAAGGAAAGAGTTCTTTGAAATCTATTTTGTAAAGTTTGTTCACTTCTCCCCTTCCAATACATCTTGATTTATCAGATGGTAATATAATCTCTTATATTTTATATTTTTATACAAATCACTTTTAAATTTTACATTTCATCAAATCAAAAAATAAGTAAGCCAGTGATTAGTGTTCAATTGTTTCAAAATGCATAACTGTTGTAGAATGGTAACATATGATAGCAACTCAATCCTAACAGTACAGTAAGCTGTGCTGTGAATTTGTTTGTAACAGAGTTGCTATGGTTTGTTAGTTAAAGCCAGGTGTTGGGGACAGATTTGCTTGATTGTAGCTCTGCTGACAACCAGGTGAAGATCTTGGGCAAATTAATACATTACATCAAGTACCATGTTGGGGTGATGGTCAAAGAAAATATAAATAATTACCGATAAAGCTCCTAGAGCATTGTCTGGCACACTGAAGAGCCATTACTAAAATTGATGATGTTTCGTGGGGCTTTCTGTTGTTTAGTTGTTTGCTGTTGTTTTATTTTGCAGTGTAGTTAAACATAACACCAATTCCATTGATTTAATATACAGAAATTTCATTCTTCTAAAACAGTGGTTTTCACTTGTTTGCTGTGAGCTTTTTGGTATAGAACAACTTCTTCACAGGAGTCACATACCAGAATTCTCCATATCATATATTTACATTATGATTCCTAATAGTAGGAAATTACAGTTATAAAGTAGAAATGAAAATGGTTTTATGATTGGAGGTCACCACAAAATGAGGAACTGTATTAAAGGGTCACAGCATTAGGAAGGTTGAGAAGCACTAAAAACACACCAGGTATTTTGTGGTGAGACAGCCACTAGGCAAGAATTGCCTCTTTCCATCTACAAACAAATTACTGTCCAGAAAAGGACACACTTGCAGAATAGTTGACTGATTATATCTGCCTAGATAGAGTAATCAGCCCTTAATAATTCTGCATCACTAAGGTCTGTCAGATGATCCTGGGCCAGAAGGCTGAAGATCAGATGCTCCAATGTTTTGTAGTATAGGGAGTGTCCAGGTGTTCAGCAGTCTTTATAAATTGGCTAAGTTTTAGAAGCTATGCTGTGTGCTTCCCATAATTTTAGTTAACTCAGTCACTCTGGATTTCTGATGGGGTTGAAAACTTATAGTCTCATAGCCAATCCTGGATATTTACTTTGAGAGAAAAGATTTGAGTGGATGGTCTTCAGCTGACATTCATTCTAAAGCCAAGGAAAAAACCAGGTCCAGGACTAAGTGTTTTAGTTAGGAGAGATGACAGAGGTTCTGGTTAGTCAACAAAATGATGAACTGGGTATTAGGACTATCTTGTACCTCACTGGTACAAATTGGCATAATTGTGCTCTAATTGTATTTTGAGAAAAAAGTTTTATTTTAACAGGAAGGATGATATGTAGGAGGGAGCTAAGATGAGAGGGGTACCAAGAGGAAGAGAAGGAGTAAGGAGAGGAGGAGAAGAAGGAGAGGAGAAGCTAGGTGATGAGAGAGAGAAAGAGGGGGGAGGATATGGAGGCAGTTGTTCACGTGTTTCCACCAGTCAAAGATAGTTGGTATATCTAGGCTGGGTATTAGGTGACACTTCTGATTGAGCATTACCAAACTTATAAAGCCTTTGATTAACGTTTTTAAAAAGTGTATAAAAGCAAAAAGGAGAAGGGGGCATGGGATAGGGGTTTTCTGTGGGTGGGGGAAATAGAGAAAGGGGATGGCAACTGAAATGTAAATAAAATAGCCAATAAAAAATTAAAAAAAAATTTAAAAGATCATTAAAAAAGAAAGTCTGTTATGAGGAATTAAAAGCAGTTAAAATTACACTATGTTCTTGTTGTATTCAACATTTCATTGGTGTGTGTATGGGGAGGTGTTAATCCTTTCTTTCTTCTTTTTTTATTTTTCCTTTCTCCCTTTCTTTCTTTTTTTCTTTCTTTCTCTCTCTCTCTCTCTCTCTCTCTCTCTCTCTCTCTCTCTCTCTCAGAGAACTTGTAAAATTTTTACTTTACTTTCTAAAAAAACAAAGTTCATGTACATAAAGGCCACAACAAGGAGCAGATCCCCTGGAGCTGGAGGTGTTTTCAATCTTGTGGTTAGAGGGGTATTGATTGATTGATTGATTGATTGATCGATTGATTTTTACTCACCCTGTTGGTTTTTGTCCTTTGATTGGAGTGTTAAAAGTTTCACACTAAAAATAGGTCATGATATTTGTCTCTAGGTATTTGGTTTTGCTTGTATCTTATATACTATTTTGCTCCTCATTTCCTATATGGCTATTTTCATTGCTTAATTGGTCTCTTTGTCATGAAACTTTTAAATTTCTTTCTTGTTTACTTTTCTGTAGATTTTATAGCTATGTATTTATGGAACTGCACTGAGTATCCTAAGTAATGGCTCTCTGACTTGCACCAGTATCAATCACCACTTCAACACTGTTGACTTCCAATTCTGTCTCCACTCCTTTTAGGAACTGAGATCACAAATTATGTTTCTATTACATTACATTTAAAAAAATCTAATAATTTGAACTGTGTAAACATTAGTCAGTTAAATTATGTAGAAAACAACACATCCATGTAACAATGAAAATGGCTTTTAGACTGGCTTCATGCAAGCCACTAGGGAACTGTCCTAATTAGGGTTTCATTGCTGTAAAGAGACTCGATGACTCTTCTAGAAGAAAACATTTAATCCCTAGTACTGGAGTACTTCTGTGTACTTCAGCCCCTGGTTTGTCATTTAGTATTGTTGTCAACGAAGTCTAGTGATAGCCATCTTTGGTTTTATTTAAGTTTCTCCCTAATTTTTGAAAATCATAATCCTTATATAGAATTCTTGGTCCACATAAGAAAAAAAAGACATTGACATTGTAAATCTGATTAAAGTTGAGGCAAGTGTTGTCAGAGTCCTGTTAGTCAAGGTCAGATCTTTATTGCTCACCCTGGATATTATAAACTATATGTAAGTTTGTTCTAGATCTCATGCCTAGCTAGTGGCTACCTATTAGAAGGATAGGGAAAGGCTGAGTAGCATGTTACTATTTGAAGATATAAAATTTGATTAAAATTAATCTCAATTTCTTATATAATCATTTCTCTGAAAGTTACAAACTTCACTACACTGTATACTGAGTAGACAGAGGTATCAGATAGATCAGGCCAATATAATTGCAACCTTGGAGAAGAGACAGCTCTTGGTGTTTATTTTTCTACCATTTTCACAATTCCTTCTTTTTATATGACTTTTAAATTGGTTTGTACTGCAGGGTGGTTTGTGGAGTTTTACCTATGTATTATTTTCCCATTTTACTATAAGTTTTTTTGGACATATATGCATTTGAAAGTTATTTTTGAAAATTATTTTGCCTTTTTGTTCGAATGAGTTTTGATAATATCCTAAAATGAGTGAAAGATTATCCTATTTTTTAAAAAAAAATTCTATACCTTAAAGGAAATATAATTTTTCAATTTATCTAGAATGTATATTGAGATAAGAGGAAAGATAAGGAGCTACTTCTCCCAAGTAGCCACCAAATTACATGTTAGTTGATTTTCTCTTGTTTAACAGGTAATGTTCTGTTTAATCCCCTTCCTGCAACAGATATGAATACACACACACACACACACACACAGAGAGAGAGAGAGAGAGAGAGAGAGAGAGAGAGAGAGAGAGAGAGAGAGACTTACTTTCTTAGATTAACTTTGTGATGGTGCCTTGTGTTCCAGTTTGATGAACTTACACTTTTGTTCCAAAAATGAACATTTGGAATAAGAAATTTGGAATTATACCTCCTACTCTGGGAAGATTAGCAAATAGTTGCCTGTCCTACATAGATCTCACCACTTACAACTGATCTCTTAGTCTAAAAAGAAAATGTTTTCTCTTTTTCTTGTCATATTGTTGGGGATATAGGCAGTTTCTCAATAGATGTTATCTAACATCTGCAAAATAAACTCCATCTCAGGATTCCACATCTCCAAATCCTCTTCTGTGTTTTCTGCAGTAGGTTTTTCCTATACATTATACTTTGGTTTCCAACACTGGGCACTTAGATTTTTTTCTATTTCAAATAATATCTTCATTCTTTCCAAGTGAACTTTTTGGTTAATTACCTCATAATCAATTAAACCAATACATATTATTTTTCAGCTACATTCCAGTATTTCTCTAAATTCCAGAGAAGTGTATCTCATTTCTTCTGAATAATTCCACTTGGCTGTGGCATAGACATAAGAAACTAAACAGATAATCTCATGCTCTGCTCCTTACTCCCATACATTCTGACATTCAAACAAGAAAACTAAAGACCTCACTAAAGTCCTCTCTGTTCCTATTGCCATCTCACAACATTGCCAAGAAGTAGACATAGAGGCAAATTCTGCACATTCCTCCCCAGAGCTATCCAGTGGTCTACCTGACTCTCCCTTCCAATGCCTCTCTCCAATCTATCCAGCACTTCTGTCTAGTCTGGACACACTGCATGTGCCACAACCATATTCTAGGCTTCTATTCCCCCTACCTGACTACAGCCTCCTTTTCCCCTTACTAGATGACTTGTTCCCATCTATTCCCCTCTTTGTTACTCCTCACTCTGTTTAAGAAATAGTTCATTGTTACATTCTTGTTTTTTTTAGGTTACTTCAGGATATATACTTACATCTGAAGGTTTGTCATTGGAAACCTCCAAGGAGAGTAGATGGGACATTTGCTTTTCTTTGTCTGAGATACTTTATTCAGTATGAACTTTTTTAGTTCCACCCATTTGCCTGAAAAGTTCAGGGTTTTATTTTTCTTGACAACTGAATAGTGTGTATGTACCATATTTTCACTGATCATTTGTTGGTAGAAGAACCTTTTCCCCTTTTTCTAGCTACTGTGAACAGAGTATCTGTTTCACGCGCCTCCCGAGTCCCCTTCGCCTGCGAAAAAGGACACGGAGGCAGTGATCGGGTAATACTACAGTGAGGCTTTACTCTTGTATAAGCAGAAGCGGAAAAGACCGAAAGACTGGAAGAGGCACAGCTTAAATACACCCTAAAGTGACGTGTTTACTTCTGATTGGCTGTTCACTCATTACCCATAATACACCCCAGGATGGGCAGTGACTTTTGGCGCTCTTTTTGTCTTTTGCACCTGCGCAGTCAGTTGTTTACTAGTGGGGAGGACAGGATGCCCGCGCCATCCTGAAATGGCGAATGTTTCACCGCTAACCGTGGCTTCCTACATCTCCCCCTGTTTAAATTATTAATATGGAACAGCCTTTTGCCTGTCAAGCACGGCACCAACTCAGTGAGGGAAAGCAGAGGCCTGATCCCCTGTGCAAAATGAGATATTGTAATGGGTTTACATCCCATACCCATCTCTATGCCTTTTGATGGGGAAAGGGGGGCTCCACCCTGGGGCGCCACCAGGGGAGGTTTCTTGGCATCAAACCTTTGTGCAATCAGGCATACTTTCGGGAAATCTATCCACACTCATGGAACATTCCCTGTCGAGTACCCACTCGCAAACACCTCTAAATATTCAGGTACCACAGTTATTCAGGCAAGGGCTGGCTAGACTTAGACCTCTCATCGACCCAGTGCAATGGGCTGAACCCTTGGGGTGCATCGACTGAGGGTCTCAGTCATCAGCTACTTGCTTAGCCTAGATAGCCAAATTTCAAGGGGAGATCCTTGCTCCAAGGCTGCGAGTGCTTGGGCGATAGTGGCCTTGTCACGTTTTTGCTGGGCTCTGAGCTTACAGACCAACCATCATGAACACCAATCCACAACATAGGGCTGCATCAAACAGGCCTATCCCCACCCTTTAAGAAAGAAGGAAAAGGCAGAAGAAATTCAAGAAGTAAAATTGCCAAGGGAAACAGGGTCCACTCGTGTTCCGTCAAGGCTCAAGATCTGGATCTGCAATTGCTGCTGCACCTGGTCCAACTCCCCAGTCCAATTCCCTTTTAAATAAGCAGAAAGATTATGGCTTTGAATAAATGTATCATTCATAAATCTCAGAGGTGTAATACCTAGATGTGTGGTTGCTGACACGCAGCTCATTTGAACCACATCCGTGAGCTGGTCCACATGGGCCTGGAGCAAATCAACTCTGATTGACCGAAGTCTCTTTTACGTCTCAATAATGATGTAGTAGGGAGAGTTTCAGGATCAGCTTCTACTGGGATGGGCACAAAGGTAGGCACGTGCACAACCAAGGCTAGGTCTAGTGATCCATTCCAGCATTGTGCTAAAAAGCATGTAACATTCTTACAATCCAAGATATCAGAATTATTCTGAAAGTTGGATAACACAAAGAAAAATGGGGGGTCCACACACACCGACACCGGTTGTGCAGATGCATTCCTAAACACCTTATTAATTTTAATGTTATTCAAATGGCTAGAGATATTAGATCATGTAGCTGAAACATTTTGTATTTCATGAAATATATCATTTAACAAGACGAAGGCAGATACACCTTTTTAACATTCTAAACAGTGGAATTATCTGTTGATAACTAACAGTTTATTTTATTTTCAGCAAAGCTATCTCTCCTTTATAGTTAATTGTCAAGGGGAATTAGGACTTGCATCCCTTTGAAAATATCAAACAGACGTTTAAATCCTCCTATGGCAAGCTTAAGATGAGGTTTTAGCCAATTAATATCTCTAAACAACTTTTAAAAATCACTAAGAGCAAATCAAGATTAAAAGTAAACCATTTTCCTTTTGCATGTACACTCACAAGCCAGAAGATGGCGATAGATCCCCACCACAAATGGTTGTGAGCCACCATGTGGTTGCTGGGAGTTCCGCTTTTATATTTTAAATTAAGTTTAGCCTTTAACGGCTGAGCCATCTCTCTAGCCCCAACTTGTCTCAAATATTGAAAAGACACTGCCTTTGAATCATTTCTGGAGCAACAAGTAATCCAAAATTTTTTAAAGCTCGTTATATTTGAGCAATGGCTTGTAGAAAACTTCTTTAGAGAAATCCACTAATAAAGTATCACACAATGAATAATATACACTAAAAGATTTAACATCTTAATTTTTTGTATTAAAGCAACAACAATATTTATATATATATAAAATGTAAAACGATTAACCATTTTCTGAAGCAATTATTTCTAACAAATATCACTTCATGGGCTCTTAAAAATTATGAATAAATTTACTGCCTGTAAACCTCTCACCTTTACCAGAAATGTAAAGGGAAGGTGTAAAACATCTTTTATATAAGCATTTACTGAAATGGCAGCTGGAGTAGGCAAGTTAGGCTGTATAAATCTTAAATTTGAACTTTATTTTGGATTAATTTAATAACCAATCTTTTTTTTTTTTTTTTGTCCAATGAGAATATCGGATAAAAGCCAACCTTATTCTCTAACAATTGTTACATATATTAGAGGAATCCAAAGCATCTCATTTTTAACAACTTTGAATATAAAGGAATTAAAATAATTTGAACCATATTTTATCAGCAGGTACAGTTATACTCATGGAGGCAAGTAGACATAATTTTAATTTCTCCAGCATAATCATAACTTTTAGCCCACAGACTGTTGTAAAGTCTTTGGGTCTTAGATTTATCCCTCTTCTCACAAGAAACAATGAAGACAAGAGACGAATTCAGCTAAGCACATTTCTAGGACCTGGTCTGAAGACCCAGAACAAAAGGAGCTTTTAGCACCTGAGCTTCTGCAGCTCAGTCTGCATTGTCTCAATTCAAATGTAAATGTAACCTCCCTCCGGCCTGTTCTCTGAGGCTTGGCTAGTCCTGAACTGTGTGATTTTGACCTTAACTTTAACTTTAAACCTTAAATTTAAACTGTAAACTTTAAAAGACACGTGTTGTATCTTTTCTCTATAAACATAGGCAAATCAAAAATTTTCAAACTCTCGGTTGAACTACCAACTGTAGCCCATGGAATATTGGCAGTTTATGTTTTTAAGCCTCTTTTGTAATATTAAAGTATAACCATAATTTTGAGAAACAAAACCAATCTTTAACAATGTAAGCAATCTATTTTCTCTAAAATCAACACCAAGTAGATTACCTTTATGTTATAAAGTTTTGCTGCCACAAAACAAAGTGTAAAATGGAAAACTTGTAGCATTATATAACTCAGGCTGCTGGCGGGTGCAACCAAGTAACACTCAATAGCTGTAAACAAAGGCAGCACTGCAGAATTTGAATGTACTGGCATGGGAACAGGCCAAGATCTAACTATGGCCCATAGTGGTATACTTATCCCCAAATCGAACATCAGTATCAGGAGACTCAGGGTCGTCATCTTGCAATCTGGCTTCCTTCTTCATGATCTAAACCAGCCTCGTAGGGACCCAAATTGAATTGTTTTCACCTGTGGAATAAGCACAAACAGCTCCCCTCCCCGGGCCGCAACAGGCTCTCAGCCAATCTTGTAGCCTCTTGTTCCTACGAGGGACAATGGCTGCACGACATTCAGCTGTGGCATTTTCAAAGATCATCTGTTCTATCCCTGGCATTGTTTGCTCTGGTTCCCCAAAGATTCTGCCATAAAGGAGGGTCCTTTTGTCCTCCATTCTCTCTCCACCAGCCGGTGGAGGGTCCTTAACCTTAATAGGCTCTGCAGTAGCCCCTGTTTCTTTTGAGTACTCTCTCTTTTTACCAGACTCCTGGGTCTGCTTCTTTTGTCCAGGCCTTCTTGCCTGCTTCCCTTTTCCAGGCTCCTTGGCCTGATCTTTTTCTCCAGGCTCTTTGGCCTGATGCCGGCTAACACGCTCTGGTTCTGATAGCCTGGAGCGGACCTCTCTTGAAACCTCTTGACTTGCCCTAATAGCTGTGCTACCGGCTGAATCCTCACAACACAAACAAGCTAAAAGCGAAAACACAAGCAAGAGGCCAACTACTGCAGTGGCGGTAATGGGTGAATATCCTCTCGAAATGAAAGCTTCCACCCCAGGCATACCTTCCAGAGACATACCTCGTTCCTGTAGTCTTTTAACCCGCCCCAAAACTTGGGGGGTCTCTCCGCAGCACCTTGAAATTCCCAGGTTTCGATGCCAGATGTTCCGCGCACCTCCTGAGTCCCCTTTGCCCGTGAAAAAGGACACGTGAGGTGGTGTTCGGGTGCTTACCACAGCGAGGCTTTATTCTTGTATAAGCAGAAGCAGAAAAGACCAAAAGACTGGAAGAGGCACAGCTTAAATACACCCTAGAGTGATGTGTTCACTTCTGATTGGCTGTTCACTCATTACCCGTAATACGCCCCGGGATGGGCAATGACTTTTGGCGCGCTTTTTGCCTTTTGCACCTGCGCAGTCAGTTGTTTACTAGTGGGGAGGACAGGATGCCCGCGCCATCTTGAAATGGCAAATGTTTCACCACTAACCGCGGCTTCCTACAAGTATCAGTGAACATGGCTGAACAATTATCTGTGGAGTAGAACATCAAGTCCTTTGAATATATGCCAAAGTGTAGTGTCGCTGGGTCTTATGGCTATGTTTTTGAGAATTCTTCACATTGATTTTCATAATGGCTAGTCAAAGTTGCAATCCTACCAACAGTGAATGATCCTTTAATACTGGGGTAGATCTGCCTTGATAGAGAGATTAGATGTGGTATGTAAGGGGCTATTGCTATTGCTCTTGGTTGCCCTCAGAGACAGAAGGTAAGTCTCTATTACTGAAGATATTGTGCACTTCAGACACAAAGTCTAGAGGCTAAAGTCTAATCTGAAATTGACCTCATAGCCTCCTTCCTGAGAGAAAGCTTTCATGGTGCCAAAAGGTACCTGCCAATCTACTAAAGGAAGGAAGCAACCAACAGTCAAACTTACATATGATGTTTATGAACCACAATGACCAGCATGGCATAATAACCATAAGGTTTCAGTGTTGGCATCCATAAGTTGGTAGTAACCAACAGCTCTCAAATTGGGGTTAAAACCTACTGAAAAACAGATAAATTACACCTGGTGCTAGAAACATAGCCAAGTAACCAGGGCTGGAGAAGTCATGGATCTTGAAAAAATATCTACAGCTGTCACTTTGCTGACTCAGCCTAATCATTACCTACATTGTAAACATTTGTTCTTATACACATAGATAAATGTAGTCCTTACCTCATATCAGGGGAAATTCTCTTTGCAGAGACAGAGATGATGATAGAAAACAACAACAAATTAAAATGCAGAGTTGTGGAGCCCAATCACACTGATATATCTGATAGAGAAGAACCAAGGATAATTACAGAAATGGGAGTCAAAAGATTGGAAGAGTGAGAAGAACACAGAGTTTGGTATATAATTACGTCTCTAGGAATATCAGAAGCTATACTCATAAAATCTCACCTATATGTTTTGCTACACAGGAACTGAGCAAGGACAATAACAATGTACATGTTAACATGAAGCAAAATAAAAGGCTAAGTGGCTTCAACTATAGACAAAGAATTACATACAATTATAAAATGTTGAGAGCAGGAGAAATAGTCTTCTCCAGGGAAGAACACACGTATTATTTGTCAAATACCAAATAGTCAGCCCTGAAAACATACATACATGCACATTATAAGAACTGAACATGTTGTATTTGTTCATTTAGGGCTTTCTCTCTCTCTTTTTTTTCTCTCTCTCTTTTTCTCTCCCTCCCTCTGTGTGTGTGTGTGTGTGCATGTGTATGTATGTGTATGTATGTGTGTATAACAATTACTGAAAGAAGAGGCCATAGATTTCAAAGAGAGCAAAGATGGATACACTTGAAGGTTTAGATGAAAGAGAGGAAAATTATGTAATTATAATCTTAAAATAAAAGAAAAAATTAAAATTAGAAATTTCCATTTCCACCCTCACTGCCTTTGTTCTAGCCCTCATTATTTCTTAGAGTTTGTTCTTAGACCTTACACTAATCCCTGCCTTTAGCATCCGTCTCAAAATTTAATATTAGAGAACAGAATCACAATAAATCAACTAATTACCTTAACTTCCCTGCCCTGTTACAATTTTTGAACTACAGATGCCCTGTGACTTATGATGAGGATTTTCTTCCCAGTGACCCTACTACAAATTGAAAATATGAAACCGAAAACACATTTAATACATTGAACCGATCAACTTCCAGGCTTCCCAGTGCAACACACTGTAGACTATCAATTATTCATCTTTGTAACATGGCTGCTTGGGAACTGTGGCTTTTTTTTACCACTGCCCAGCATCTTTAAGGAGTATCATAAATATTGAGTATATAGAGAACTTGGAATAAGATAATAAGATCACAATTCAAAGTGGGGTTTTCTATTAAACATGTATAACTTTTGTATAATAATGAGGATGAAAATATGTAGGTTGAGTTGCAGTGTATGATCACTTATGGTGGCTTCTATCTGTCCTAATGTAGAGCACTGAACACAGAATCACAGTATGGCCCAAGAGCACACAAAAGATAGATATTATTACTGTCTTAAAGAATAATTAGTGGTGATTATAATCATTTAATATAAAAGCATGTGGAAAACATAATATCTGAGAACCACTTCTATAAATATGATTGGAGCTTGCTTCCAGCACTTTAAGAAACAAGAAATATTTAACTTGGATGTCCACCATAAAGTCCCCCATCTCTAAATGCTGTAATGAATTCTGTTTGCATTTGAAGTAATCTTTCCACTCTGTAAACCTGAATATTCTACTTACCTGCTTTAAGCCCTTCCAGTGGCTTCCCATTGCCCACTTGACAAACACACACCTATGTATGACAATGCAGATGGCCCTTGAAGACCAGCCCCCTGGCTTCTTTCCCTCTTGTCCATCCCACTCAGAGAATACTTTCTTTGCATTTTCTCTATGTCTCAGAGTGAATCCTGAGAGATTTACCTCTTCATAGCTGGGTCTGATTGCTGTTCTAGTTCCATTTTTCTTTGCTTCTCTTTGAATCCTACTAAGATTGCTTTCTCTGGAAGTGTCCCTGGTATTCTTCGTGAGCTAGAGCTAGTGTTGGGAATGAGAACAGTTTAGAATACACTATACTCTCTACTGTAGATTTGGATCCTTAGTTTTCAAACCTGTATGATTTGCACCAAGTTGTTTAACATAAGACCCTAGGTAAACACGGTGTTTAACAAGTATTAGTCACTTTGACAACAAAGGTGTGAACTAAGGGGTTAGTTTGTAAATTTAGAAATGTCCTTGTTTCTTTTTTCTTTTTTTTTTTTTTTTTTGCCTTCATTTCCCTTTTTACTCTCCTTTAACAGTTTATGAAAAAACCCCGCAGTCTCTCCAGAAAAGCTTCAGCAGCATGACCTAGAAACCAAGCACTCTTTGCTCATATGGAAACTATCTCCTCTGACCTCTTTATTTACTGAAACCTAATAGGGCTACATCACATCTGAAGCTGCTCATTGTAAACAGGCTGCTTTTAATCCATTTGGCTTTGGAGTACAATTTAAAGTGTTTTTATAGCTCACATTGAGAATGCTGTTACTGAGATCCTGTCCAGCAGGAAGTAGATAATAGGTCCTAGGAGCTCATCAAGACATTCTGGTACCTTTATGTCATTAATTTCTTACGTTTCTTTTGTGTACGTTTTCTGCGTGTGAGATGGAAATATAGAATATAATTCTTTAACTTTAATATTTTTTAAATTATCAATTCATTGCTTATTTGGGTTCTTCAGATCCATTGAGTGTGGGTTCAACTTCAGCTTTGTGCTTATTTGATTTCTTTTGTTTGTTTGTGTGGTTGTTTGTTTTGTTGTTTTGAATCCATTGCATAAATTTTCTGACAGCAACCTATAAACCCATCTCAACATGTTAGGATTTTTAAAACTTTTTCAATCTTAAACAAGATGTTTTTAATATCCAAGAACTCATTTTCTATCCTCCCATATGTGAAGCAGAGATAAAAGGAAGATAATTGAGAACATTACAGAATATGCCTCACAGTAAATATTTAGCATTGTCCAAACAAGTTAGCAATTAATTTCAAATGATTGTGATTTTTAAACAAAACTAACAATTCACTTATCTCATTTCATTCATCTTTCTACTCTTAGCTAATGTACTTAAGAACTAATATGTAATCAAAACCAGTACCTCAATGGTAAACTACTTTCTGTTTTTGACAATATGACATTAACATCTTAATAAAGATTTTTTGCTTAATATTGTTAATACTTTCAAACTTAAAATGATTCAGCTTCCTTAGATACAAATTTAATTCTTATATTTTCTGAAAGCACACATATTTAGTTAATAAGAACAGCTAAAGGAGATAGTGAGTTGACCCTGTTGTTAAGAACATTACTGCTCCGACCAAGGACCTGTGCTCATATCTAGCACTCCCTTGATGTTTTGCAACCATCTGTAACTCCAGTTCTGGGGAGTCTAATGCCCTCTTTTGACTTCTTCAGGCACCAAGCATGCACATGATATTCACATATGCATAGATTCAAAACATTCATAAAATAAATAAATAAGGGGACTGGAGAGATGGCTCAGCGGTTAAGAGTGCTGACTGCTCTTCCAGAGGTCATGAGTTCAATTCCCAACAACCATATGGTGGCTCACAACCATCTGTAATGGGCATCTGATGCTGTCTTCTGGTGTGTCTGAAGACAGTGACAGAGTACCCACATACATGAGATAAATAAATAAATCTTTAAAAATAAATAAATAAATAAATAAACATACCTTAAAAAAAAAAAGAACTCTAGAAGCATTACAGGAGTGGCTGCTGTATTGGACCTATGAATATATGTATAATATTTCTAATCTTATAATAATAGTAGCCTAATATTCTCTGAAAAAGTGTGAGCCTAAGACAACCACCAGTACCAAGGGGCTCAGACAGGCAACTAGCCTAAGATGACCAGCATTTTTGGTGCAACACAGGCCTAAATGGCCTTCCAAGATATGGAGCAAGCCAGAGACTAGAAGGCCCCAGGCAGGAATGAGACCAAAACAGATGACCGACCCTTGAAAGGGTCCACTGGGGCAATCAGGGAGAAGAGTGAGCCCAACACAAACAATGGACTGGCTCAATGGACAGGGAGATATCCCGAGATTATCATCAATCTGATGCAGTACAAGCCTGGTGGGGACAGAGCATGCCCAAGATGACCCCTGTCTGGCACCATAATGTGTGAGTGGGATAGCACTCCTGCAGCTACTCCTGAGTTAACCCCAGACATTCAGAGTCCCCAGGTACCACTAAGAGGAGCAAATAAGTGGTGGAGAAATGGAAGAGAAAGAGAAAGAGAAAGAGGTGGCACAATGAAGAGAGGCAGAACTGAAGACTTGAGGGAAGTAGCAAACAGCCAGACGTGAGTAGCCCCTAATGCCACCTGGGACCATGGTAGGGTTCTGGCCTATGCTATATCACCAGGGGCTATGTCTGGGTCCATGGCCCTGCAGCAGCAGAGGTCTGTTGCCACTAAAGGTCAGGCAGATGTTCCAGGTTTGGGCTGCTACCTGGGGATAGGCTGATATGTGAGGGCTACTCAGAACTGGCCCCTTCCCTCTTCACTTGGGCATTGTGCGAGAGCTGGCTTTGCAGGCACCAGAGCCATTAGACAGCTGCAGTACTAGGAACAGCGGGCCCCACCCACTGAGGGAGTTGCCAGTGCGCAGTCCCTACCAGACTAGACAAGGAAAAGATAATATCCTCTCCACTCACCCCTCACCAGTTAAGACAGACTGCAGACATGACCGTGGTTCATAAGAGCAGGAGAACTGGCCCTGCTCCTCACCAGCTACAGCACAGAGGAGAGCAGAGAGCAGAGAGCAGGCCTTGCACCTAGACTGAACAGTACAGTAGACTGATCCTGGTGGCAGGGGTTGGGATTGGAGGTGGAGGTAAGGGGATGAAGCGGGGGGGGGGGGGGGAGGGAATAGATAATAGGGGGATGGGAGGATAGGAGTTGGGGGATGGGGGTTGACTGTAGGGCTGGAAGGTAGGGGCAGGCAAATCGCCTCCAAGGGCATGAGCATGAGACATCTAGCCCTGCCACTGATGTGTTGGGCTATAGTTTTGGCAAGGGAAGAGATGCCCTCCTTCCCTCCCTTGTCCCATGCCAAGGTGAGCATGCTGGCCCCACCCTGGAGTTATGAGAGTGCAGAAACTGGCCATGTCCCTCACCAACTTCAGCACTAGGAAGAGTAGACTCTATACTTCACCTGGGCGGCAGGATAGAGCTGACCCTGGTTGTGGGGCTTGCAATTGCAGGTAAGCAGGCTTCAAGACCCTGAGAGAGGAAGAGCTGGAAGTTAACCAGCTCAGGTACCTCTCAGGCTCAGATTCAGGGATTTGAATTGGCCCACTCCAACATCTACCCAGTTGATGAACCGCTGGAGCTCATAAAACCTAGTCCTACAGATACAAACCGATAGGATCTCCATGACACAGGGCAACAACATGATAGGATATCTGAGAGGAGACCCAGCGAGGTTTCAGTATTGAAAGAGTAGCAGAAGCCAGAGACCTTGTACCAGACCAACGAGTCATTGGAATAAACGCTTGCAAGCAAAATATGGACAGAGGGGTATAGTGTGAGACACACTGCGACACACTACAGCTTCTACAAGACTTTTTTTCTATTTGGAGGAGGTTGTAAGAGTGGAGGGCAGATAGAAGGGGAGAGAGAGATTAGTGGGATTGGGGTACATGTTGTGAAATTCATAAGGAACCAATTAAAAAGTTGAAAAAATAATTTAAAAGACCAGCTAGACCAAGGTTACATTTGATGATTTTTCTGAAATATTACTCATGAAGGGAGAGCACAGTAACATCTAGGGATTTGGCAGAATTCTGAGCTTGTAAGTACATAATTTAAACATCTTTTTCTACAGGAACTGTAAAATTGCTATACAGCTTCCAGAATCTTCTTTTTCTTAAAACTCCTTTCATTAAAAACTGATTAAATTAGTGATCATATATAATATGTTTTTAATCCAAGTTTTTCTTTCATAGCCCGGGCAGAAAATCATGAAGATATTGTTTTAAAAATTGGGAGTCATGTGACTGATAGAGAAGAACATAAAAATAATGATCACTGGGGAATCATAAAATCTACAAGAGGTCCTTGTACTACAGCTATCCCAGCTTTGGAATCTCTAAGGGTGTGGTCTATTGATACGGGTCCCAAGGGTGTGGTCTATGGGTTGTATTGATATAGGTTCCAATGGGGATGACTGCTAAACTCAGGTTAAGGATGGGGCTAATTCAAAATCTCTTGTTACCTAAACTATCTTGCAAGATTGAATTCTTTTGAATGAAATAAAGAATAGATATCTATCTTTGGGGCAACTTACTTGATGACCTGGAGTGGGTGGGATGAGTGTTAGCTGACATCACTGGAAGTTGGTAGCTCTGCCTAACAATGAACATATTCTAAAGAATTCCTAAGGCTGTAGACATGGGATATGTTTATGTGGTACATACTTTCATGGATAACACTTGCTCATCTCTTCTTGGAATAACCCATATACTTCAGGTGTTTTTTCTTCTTGCCATCTTCAAAAAATTTTTATATAAAATACTAAAACATCATTTTTTTTGGCTTGGTTGTATGATTTATCCAAGTTAATCTGCTTCACTTTCAAGCTCACGGATGATAGTGCTGCAGATGGATCTGGTACAATAATTGCAGAGGCAGGATATGTCTTCAGAGGAAGGTGGCTTCCAGCTCTGATATCAAGAATCTAGACTTAGTAACTGAAATCGTTGCTTCTGCTGAGTTCACAGTTACTTTGAGTGTTTTGCACCATGTTGACACTACCTCAGGGACTTAACAGATTTTGCTTTTATCTTGTTGAGACAAAATTGATTCTCTTCTTAGTTGCCTGTCACTCCAGATGGGTCTGTAAACAACTTGTATCTTCAGCATCTTTGCACTCTGCCTTCCTTTCAGTGGTCTCCTTTATTCTTTCCTATACTGCCTTCTTGCAGAAGCAACCTGTCTATATTGTCTCCTTCACAGGTCTTATTTTGTATCACCATTAGAATGTATTATTTGGTGTCATCTTCCCACTAAACTTGTTCTCTCAGAATTTTGTAAAAAACACTTTAAATGCAGTAAGTAGCTGACTCACTACCATATACTTAGTAGTTATATTCATTTCTGTGGCAAAATTAGGGGACACAGAAAATCAGGAACTCTGCCTTCTTTTTCTATTCTAGGCTCTAGGAATGATTTCTGATGCACAGTGGCCATTTAATATTTACTGAATCACATGTGTAAACCTTTTCACAAATATCTGATACAAAAGTTCTGGTGGAGAAGAAAAAACCACAATTACTATTTTTGATTGTCAATAATTACTGAGGAATGAATAGTTTTATCTGCCAGAAAGTGAAGAGAGCAATTAGTATTAATTGATCTATTTGTCAATCACTAAACTATGAGATTTAAGACGTGATTTATCTGCTCAACAGCCCTACATTGTTTCCAGCATCATGTTTTTTTCAGATCTACTGATTAGAAATCTAAGACGCAGACCTGAAGGAACATATATGGTCAAGTTCACATGGGCTATCCAGAAACAGAAGGATTTAAAGCCATGACTGATTGGTTTGTAGAGCTGGTGTTTTTTTCTATGGAACTTTTAAGGAATGCCTGATACTGTGTACCAGTGACATTCAAACTTGAACTGGAGTAGGGACATTGTATAAACAAAGTATGCAGACACAATGAATTTGTGATGGCATCAACATGGAACGGGTTGTTGTTTGTATTTAAAACAGCATATGGCAAATGGGACTGTGGACAACAGTGTCAGGAAGCAGGTCACAATGTTGCTTAAGGTTTATATAATTTTCCTGTTAAGGCATAATGTGACTTGTAAGATGACACAAGGGGAGTAGAAAGGTAGCCAATTACCAAAAATTAATTCAAAGCTGTGGAAAGTTTTACCAAACTAATTGAAGAAAGAATGAGATAAACAAAGAAAGGAAGAAAGAAAGAAAGAAAGAAAGAAAGAAAGAAAGAAAGAAAGAAAGGAGGGAGAGAAGGAGGAAGAGAGAAGGAGGAAGGAAGAAATGAAGGGAAGAGGGAAAGGATGGAAGGAGAGAGAGAAGAGAGAGAGAGAGAGAGAGAGAGAGAGAGAGAGAGAGAGAGAGAGAGAGAGAGAAGAGTTAGAGTAATTCATGAGGTATAGAATTATTAAATCCATTGTGACTTAGGGACTCACTCAGCAAGTTCTTGTTTCTGGGGACCTTGAATTTTGGGATTACAGCTGTTTAGTATTCTGTGGTGGAAGCTGGGAGAGCATGCACAATATGACAGCCTGACCAGCTGACTTGTGTTTATCTCTGTGTTAGAATCATTATGGCTATGTTTCAGCAGCTTGCCTCAGAACTGGGGAATCAATTTCAAGATGATCTGAAAAAACTTAAGCCTCAGTCATTTACCTGTGGATTGAGCTCAGTGATTTCCTTCTTATGATGGAAAGGTAAATGAAGAAATAACTATATAATAGAAAACATGGAAAATCTTACCTTATATACAGCTAAGATTAACAACAAGGCTTAGTCTTGTCATTTAGATCTTATTTATTTATTTATTTATTTATTTGTTTATTTATAGAGTTATTCACTTTACACTCAATATCAGCTTTTCCTGTCTTCTCAGTCTTGCCTCACACAAGTTCCCTCCATTCCACCAAGCCCTTCTCTCCTGAGAAAAGGAATCCCTACTCTGGGAGTCAACCCCCACCCTCCAGCATCCCACCCTCCTGTTAGATGTAGGGTTAGTGAAGATCCTTTCCCCATCTATGGGCTGCCATTTTGTCCTATTGACAGTGTGTTTTGTTTTACAGAATCTTCTCAGTTTCATGAGGTCCCATTTATTAATCGTTCATCTTAGAACTTGAGCCATTGGTTCTGTTCAGGACATTTTCTCTAGTGCCAATAAGTTCAAGGCTATTCTCCACTTTTTGTTCAATTAGATTTATTGTATCCTGTTTATGTTGAGGTCTTTGATTCACTTAGACTTGAGTTTTGTGCAGGGTGGTAGATATGGATCTATTTGCATTCTTCTATGTGAAGATACTTAGTTAGACCAGCACCATTTGCTGAAGATTCTTTCCCTTTTCCATTGTATGGTTTTTGCCTTTTAGTCAAAATTAAGTGTCTGTAGATGTGTGGATTTATTTCTGGCTCTTTGATTTGCTTCCATTGATCCACCTGTCTGTTCCTATACCAATATCATGCAATTTTTATTACTATTGTTCTGTAGTACATCATGAAGTCAGGGATAGTGATACCTTCAGAAGTTTTTTTTATTGTTGAGGATTATTTTAGCTATCCTGGGTTTCTTGTTTTTCTACATGAAGTTGATAATTGTTCTTTGAAGGTCTGTGAAGGATTGTGTTGCAATTTTGATGAGAATTACATTGAATTTGCAGATTGCTTTAGGGAAAATGGCCATTTTCACTGTAAGTCCTTCCTACTCATGAGTATGGGACATCTTTGATCTTCTGATATCTTCCTCAATCTCTTTCTTCAGAGACTTGAAGTTTTTGTCATGCAGGTCTTTTACTTGCTTGGTGAGAGTTACACCAATGAGTTTTATGTTATTTGTGTGAGGGTACTGTTTCCTTAACTTCTTTCTTCACTTATTGCTTGTAGAGAGGTGTGCTACTGATATTTTTCAGTTAATTTTGTATCCTGCCACATTTCTGAAGGTATTTATCAGCTGTAGAAGTTCTTTGGTAGAATTTTTCGGGTTTCTTATCTATACTATCATTTCATCTGTGAATAGCAATACTTTTACATCTTCTGTTCCAGTTTGTATCCCCTCAATCTCCTTTAGTTGTCATATTGCTCCATCTAGAACTTCCAATACTATATTGAAAATATATATGGAGAGTGGACAGCCTTGTCATGACCCCAATTTTAGTGAAAGCACTTTAAATTTCTCTCAGTTTAATTTGATGTTGTCTATTAGCTTGCTTCATATTGCCTTTATTGTGTTTAGGCATGCACCTTATATTCCTGCTCTCTCCAAGAATTCTATCATGATGAGGTGTTGGATTTTGTCAAAGGCTTTTCCTGCATCTAAATGATCATGTAAATTTTTTCAGTTTATTTATATCATGGATCACATTAATGTATTTTTGTATATTGAACCATGCCTGTATCCATGGGATGAAGCCTACTTGATAATGTTAGATGAAGTATTTGGTGTGTTTTTGGATTTGGTTTTCTTATATTTTATTGAGTCTTTTTGCACCAATGCTCATAAGGGTAACTGGTGTGAAATTCTTTGTTTGTTGAGTCTTTGTGTGGTTTAAGTATAAGTGTGACTGTGGCCTTATAGAATGAGTTTGGCAGTGTTTTTTCTACTTGTATTTTGTGGGATAGTTTGAGGAGTACTGGCATCAGTTTTTCCTTGAAGGTCTGGTAGAAATCTGTACTAGAATCATCTGGCCCAGAGATTTCTTTGGTTGGGAGACTTTTAATGATTGCTTCTATGTCCTTAGGGGTTATAGGAATATTCAGATAATTTACCAGATCTTGATTTAGCTTTGGTAATTGTTATCTATTTAGAAATTCATCCAGTTTATTTAGATTTTTGAATATAGGTAGAGTATAGGCTTTTGAAGTAAAACCTAATGATTTTTTGAATTTTGTTAGTGTCCATTGTTATGCCTCTCTTTTCATTTCTGATTGGTGATTTGGATGCTGTTTCTCTGCCTTTTAAGCTAGTTTGCCTAAGGATTTGTCTATCTTATTGATTTTCTCAAAGAACCAGCCCTTAATTTCGTTGATTCTTTGTATTATTATCTGTCTTTCTAATTGATTGATTTCAGCTGTGAGTTTTATTATTCTTGCTGTTTATTCCTCTTGGATATGTTTGCTTCTTTTTTCTAAAGCCTTCAGATATACTTTTAACTCATAGTATAAGAACACTCTAATTTCATTATGAAAGCACTCAGTGCTATGACACTTTCTCTTAGCACCGCTTTCATGGTGTCTCATAAGTTTGGGTATGCTGTGCCCTTATTTTATTGAATTTTAGAAAATCTTTAATTTCTTTTTTTTTTAATTTCTTCTCTGACCTAGTGACGACTGAGTAGAGAGAGTTGTTCAGTTTCCATGAATCTATAGGCTTTCTGTTGTTTTTGCTGTTGTTGAAGTCCAGCTTTAATCTATGGTGATCTGTTAGGATGCAAGGGTTATTTCAGTCTTCTTATATTTGTTGAGGTTTGCTGTGTGACTGATTATATGGTCAATTTTAGAGAAGGTTCTGGCTATTATAAATAAGGCTGCTATGAACATTGTGGAACATGTGTCCCTGTTGTATGTTGAAACATCTTTGGGTATAAGCCCAGGAGTGGCATAGCTGGGTGCTCAGGTTATGTTCAATTTTGAACATAGCTCAGGCTGTGTTCAATTTTCTAAGGAACTGCCAGACTGCTTTCCATAGTAGTTGTATCAGCTTACAATCCCACCAATGGAGGATTGTTCCTCTTTCTCCATATCCTCGCAAGCATCTGCTGTCACCTGAGTTTTTGATCTTAGCTATTCTGATAGATATGAGGTGGAATCTCAGGGTTGTTTTGATTTGCATTTCCCTGATGACTAAGGATGCTGGACAATTCTTTAGGTGGTTCTCAGCCACTCGAGTTTCCTCAGTTGAGAATTCTTTGTTTAGCTCTGTACACCATTTTTAATAGGCTTATTTGATCTTCTAGAGTCTAGTTTCTTCAGTTCTTTGTATACCGTGGATATTAGCCCTCTCTCAGATGTAGGATTGGTAAAGATCTTTCCCCAATCTGTTGGCTGCCACTTTGTCCTATTGACAGTGTCCTTTGCTTTACAAAAGCTTTGCAGTTTTATGAGGGCCCATTTGTCAATTCTTGATCTTAGACCATAAACCATTGGTGTTCTCTTCAGAAACTTCCCCCCTGTGCCATGTGTTCGAGGCTTTTCCCCATTTTCTCTTCTATTAGTTTTAGTTAGATGGTTTTATATGGAGGTCCTTGATCCACTTGGACTTGAGCTTTGTACAAGAAGAGAAGTATGAATCAATTTGCATTCTTCTACATGCTAACCTTCAGTTGAACCAGTACCATTTGTTGAAAATGCTGTCTTTTTTCCACTGGATGGTTTTAGCTCATTTGTCAAAGATCAAGTGATTTTAGATATGGGGGTTCATTTCTGGGTCTTCTATTCTATTCCATTGATCCTCCTGCCTGTTTCTATTCCAATACCATGCAGTTTTTTTTTTGTTTTGTTTTGTTTTGTTTTTTTGTTTTTTTGTTTTTAATCACTATAGCTTTGGAGTATAGCTTGAAATCAGGGACGGTGATTCCCCCAGAAGTTCTTTTATTGTTGAGAATAGTTTTTGCTATTCTGGGCTCTTTGTTATTCCAAATGAATTTGAAGGTTGCTCTTTCTGTCTCTGTGAAGAATTGAGTGGGAATTTTGATGAGGATTGCATTAAATCTGTAGATTGCTCTTGGGAAGATGGCCATATTTACTATATTAATCCTGCCAATCCATGAGCATGGGAAATCTTTACATCTTCTGAGATCTGCTTTGATTTCTTTCTTCAAGGACTTGAAGTTCTCGTCATACAGATCTTTTACTTGCTTGGTTAGATTCACACCAAGGTCTTTTATATTGTTTGTGACTTGAGAAGGGTGTCCTTTCCCTAATTTCTTTCTCAGCCTGTTTATCTTTTGAGTAGAGGAAGGCTACTGATTTGTTTGAGTTAATTTTGTATCTAGCCACTTTAGTGAAGTTGTTTATTAGGTTTAGGAGTTCTCTGGTGGAAGTGTTGGGGTCACTTAAGTATACTATCATAGTATATGGAAATAGTGGAATTTTGACTTCTTCCTTTTCTATTTGTATTCCTTTGACCTCCTTTTGTCTCTGATAAAACCCTGCACTAAAGCCATCTGGTCCCTGACTTTTTTTGGTGGAGAGTCTTTTAATGACTCCTTCTATTTTTGGGGGGAGGAGGGTTTTGGGACTGTTGAGATGGTTATCTGCTCCTGATTTAACATTGGTAACTGGTATTTGTCTAGAAAATTGTCCATTTCATCCAGGTTTTCCAATTTTGTTGAATATAGGCTTTTGTAGTAGGATCTGATGATTTTTTCAATTTCCTTGGTTTCTGTTGTTATGTCACCCTTCTCAGTTCTGATTTTATTAATTTGGATACTTTTTCTCTGCCCTCTGATTAGTCTGGCTAAGAGTTATCTATCTTGTTGATTTTCTCAAAGAACCAGCTCCTGGTTTTATTGATTCTTTGTATAGTGTTTTTTTGTTTCTACTTGGTTGATTTCAGCCCTGAGTTTGATTATTTCCTGCTGTCTACACCTCTTTGGTATGTTTGTTTCTTTTTGTTCTAGATCTTTCAGGTGTGTTGTTAAGCTGCTAACGTATGCTCTCTCCAGTTTCTTTTTGTAAGCACTTAGAGCTATGAGTTTTCCTCTTAGGACTGCTTTCATTGTTTTCCATAAGTTTTGGTATGATGTATCTTCATTTTCATTAAATTCTAAAAAGTCTTTAATTTTTGTGTTTATTTTTTTCCTGACCACATTATCATTGAGTAGAGTGTTGTTCAGTTTCTACATGAATGTGGGCTTTCCATTGTTTTTGTTGTTATTGAAGACCAGCTTTAGTCCATGGTGATCTGATAGGATTCATGGGATTATTTCAATTTCTTTGTATCTGTTGAGGCCTGTTTTGTAACCAATTATACTGTCTATTTTGGAGAAGGTACCATGAGGTGCTGAGAAAAAGGTATATTCTTTTGTTTTAGGATGAAATGTTCCATAGATATCAGTTAAATCCATTTGGTTTATAACTTCTGTTAGTTTCATTTGTGTCTCTGCTTAATTTCTGTTTCCATGATCTGTCCATTGCTGAGAGTGAAGTGTTAGTCTCCCGCTATTATTGTGTGAGGTGCAATGTATGCTTTGAGCTTTAGTAAGGTTTCTTTAATGAAAGTGGGTGCTCTTGCATTTGGCACGTAGATGTTCAGAATTGAGAGTTCATGTTGGTTGACTTTTCCTTTGACAAGTATAAAATGTCCTTCCTTATCCTCTTTGATAGCTTTAAGTTGAAAGTCAATTTTATTTGATATTAGAATGGCTCCTCCAGCTTGTTTCCTAGGACAATTTGCTTGAAAAATTGTTTTCCAGCTTTTTACTCTAAAGTAGTGTCTGTCTTTGTCACTGAGGTGGGTTTCCTGTATGCAGCAAAATGCTGGGTCCTGTTTTTGTATCCAGTCTGTTAGTCTATGTCTTTTTATTGGGGAATTGAGTCCACTGATGTTAAGAGATATTAAGGAACTGTGATTGTTGTTTCCTGTTATTTTTGTTATTAGTGATGGCATTGTTTGTATGGCTATCTTCTTTTGGATTTATTGGAAGAGGATTACTTTCTTACTCTTTCTAGGGTATAATTTCCCTCCTTGTATTGGAGCTTTCCCTCTATTATCCTTTGTAGTGCTGGGTTTGTAGAAACATATTGTGTAAATTTGGTTTTGTCATGGACTATCTTGGTTTCTCCATCTATAATAATTGAGTTTTGCTGGGTTTAGTAGCCTGGGCTGGCATTTGTGTTCTGTTATGTCATACATACAGAGTCTGTATGACATCTGTCCAGGATCTTCTGGCTTCTATAGTATCTGGTGAGAAGTCTGGTGTAATTCTGATAGGTCTACCTTTATATGTTACTTAGTCTTTTTTCCTTACTGCTTTTAATATTCTTTCTTTGTTTTGTGCATGTGATGTTTTGATTATTATGTGACGAGAGGTATTTCTTTTCTGGTCTAGTCTGTTTGGTGTTCTATAGGCTTTTTGTATGTTTATGGGCATCTTGTTCTTTGGGTTAGAGAAGTTTTCTTCTATAATTTTGTTGAAGATATTTATTGGCCCTTTAAGTTGGGAATCTTCACTCTCTTCTATACCTATCATCCATAGGTTTGGTCTTCTCATTGTGTCCTGGATTTCCTGGATGTTTTGTGTTAAGAACTTTTTGCATTTTGCATTTTCTTTGACAGTTGTGTCAATATTTTCTATGGTGTCTCCTGCACCTGAAATTTTCTCTTCTATCTCTTGTATTCTGTTGGTGTTGCTTGCGTCCATGACTCTTGATTTTTTTCCAAGGTTTTCTATCTCCAGGGTAGTCTCCCTTTGTGATTTTTAAAAAAATTGTTTCTACTTCTATTTTTATGTCCTGGATGGTTTTGTTCAACTCCTTCACCTGTTTGGTTGTGTTTTCTTGTAATTATTTAAGGGATTTTTGTGTTTCTTTTTTAAGGGCTTTTATCTGTATACCTGTGTTCTCCTCAATTTCTTTGAGAGTATTATTCATGTCCTTCTTAAAGTCCTCTATCATCATTATTAGAAATGACTTTAAATCTGAATCTTGCTTTCCTGGTGATATGGGGAATTCAGGACTTTCTAGTATTTGAGAATTATGTTCTAATGATGCCAAGTACCCTGGGTTGCTGATGCTTATGTTCTTGTGGTTGCCTTTCATCATCTGGATCTCCTTACTGTTACCTTACTGTTACCTGCACTGTCTCTGACTGGAGCCTGTCTTTGCTATTATCTTGTTTGTGTCAGAACTGTTTGGGGTGGCTGTTGCTGCCGGGGTTAGAGCTGAGGCCCAAAATCTGCTCAGTACTTGGGCGCAGACAAGAAGGAACCAGTGCCCCAGGCTAGGAGTGAATTTCTGAGTCCCAGTGGGTCACAATTACTCCCTGTTTGGAGCAGGTGTTGCTATCACCTTACCTAAAATACTTCCAGGGTTAGAGCTGCTGGGAGCCCCGCCTTCTCTGGGTTTTATGAGATTGAGTGCAGAGCTGAAGCCCAGGATCTGCTCAGTCCTTGGGTGCAGACTGGAAGGCAATATTTTCTTTTCTTTACACTTTTTATAAAGTAACTTGCTGCAGGTGTTCTTCTCACTGTGCCCTTGGTCATATTAAACAGATCCCTGATGAAAACTTGCAAAGTTTTCTTTTTCACTCATCAGTACTATGGGGCTTTGTGGGACAGCCATTAATCAGGCCACTGTTGATTTAGTTGTGTGCACTGGCTACAGGGTCATTTATCATCACAAGTTTCTGCCAAGGCCACAATCCCTCTCATTTCCTGGATCTTGCCTTTTCTATGACAGCTCAATAATTGATTTTCACTTTTCCTAGTATGAATATGCATGTTTTCTGTTGTTTAAGCCTTGGGTATTCTCTGCATGATATTGTGAATTTGCATGATATTTGCTGAAACTTGAAAATGTGTTGGCTTGTTAAAAAATGTTCAAAACCCTTAAAACAATTTATATTTGAATTAGCACTATTTTCATCGCTGTCTTTGAAATTGAATTCATTGATTAAAAAGCAAAACCATCATCCTAGACTTCGGTAGCTATGTTCATGTTTAACATAGGACATTAAGGTCCAGATTATCCTCATGAGCTGAGCCTAGTGATACAGACTTTACTCCAGCTACTGAGATGGAAAGATAGCAAGTTCAAGGCCTAATTGGGCTACAGAATGAGACCAAGGACAACTTGGACATTTTTTTTTTACTCTAACCTCACCCCCAAAGGGAAAGGCAGATTAGTTCACATGAGCCTTAAACATACTTTTTTTTTTTTTTTTTTTTTTTTTTTTGCTTCCAGGCCTAATTACCAGGAGTGGGGGGAAATGATCAGAAATATAAGGGGGCAGATTTGGATTTAGCATAATGAAGGAATCTGTGTTTATCATGCTGGCTCATCACAAAGGAACTACTTGGAAGAAGCTACCCAACCTTTAACCTGAAAGTGTTCCTTTCCCCATATTTCTTTTTATTTATTTATTTATTTATTTATTTATTTATTATTATTTTTTTAGTTTTTTTCTTTTTTTTATTAGATCTTTCATTTACACTTCAGATGCCATCCCCTTTCCCCATTCCCCCCCTTAGAAAACCCCTATCCCGTGCCCCCTTTTCCTTTTTGCATTTATACATTTTTTTAAAAAAAATGTTAATCATAGGCTTTATAAGTTTGGTATTGTTCAATCAGAGGTGTAACCCACTACCCAACCTAGATATATCTACTATCTTTGACTGGTGGAGATTCATGAACATCTGCCTCCCTGTCTCCCCCCTCTATCTCTCTTTCATCACCTAGCTTCTCCTCTCCTTCTTCTTCTCCTCTTCTTACTCCTTTTCTTCCTCTCAGTACTCCTCCCACCTTAGCTCCTCCTACACATCACACTTCCTTCCCCATATTTCTTGAACCTACATTGACTACATCATTTCCCAGTTCAGTCATTTCTAACCCTGCTCCTTTGCCTATAAAATGAAATCAAAATGATCTGATCTAATTGCGAGTCACCAATATTTAACTAAAATATTCACAGTAATTTTAATGCTATCTTTCAGAGACATTTAAACTTTTTTTCCTTGCTTTTATTATGACACATGGTTCCTTTGTGTTCCACAGGGATACTTTTTAAGGGACCAATCTTGTGATAATTTTTGTACTACTACAGTTTCAGCCTTACATTATATACTTGCTATCAAAAGTGGACATGCTCTAGGTGACTGAACAGAGATAAACAGAGCCACCTCTTTAAATTTCTTAACAGTGAGGACGAAATAATCATGTGCCACGGTGGATACATTTGTATCCACCTCAAAGGACAACAGGCAGAAAATTGCCTTTACCTACTAAGCTGTCTTGCTGACCCAGTGCCTTTGACTCTTGATTTCTTTTGAAGCTGCCAAAAGTTTTCCTTAGTATTTTACCAGCTAAGTCAGGTTACAAGTACATGCTGACCCTGAAGTCAATTCTAACTGCCAAACTTTTTCACATGGGATGCTGTTAATCCTGTATGTGTGAGGTTAACTTGTTTTGAACAAAAATATAGAACTTCATGTTATAGCTCTTGAATTCTTCCTTGCATTTTTTCTGGCTTGTGCTTCAGCCTACTGAGAATAGTTTCAATACTGATTCCAACATATCTCTAGTCAGAGTTCTTCCTTATTTCCATGTCATCTAAATGTTCAGTTTCTCTTTCAGTTCATGTACTCTCTCTTTTTTTCATTCAAGTATTATCTAAATGTTAAATATTTCCTGGTCAAGGATAGTTCCATAGAAATTAAGCAGAGAGAGAGAGAGAGAGAGAGAGAGAGAGAGAGAGAGAGAGA
>NW_023046394.1:0-56525 GCF_011762505.2 Arvicanthis niloticus
TCCACCACAGCTAACGTCCTTCACACTGTCCACCACAGTAACGTCCTCTCAGTTGTGCAAACAGAAACATCCTCACCCACAATCCACACAGTTAAGTCCTACTTCTGATCACCACAGGGAGAACTCCCCACTGTCTTACCACAGGGACATTCTTCCCATTGTCCCACCATATTGACAGCCTTTCACTGTACAGAAAAAGGACTTCCTTCAACTGTTTACCATAGGGACATCTTCCTAACTGTCCACCACACAAATTATATCCCAACTGTCCCTACAGAAACATCCATCCCCCTGTACACAACTGGAACATACTTCCCACTGTCCTACACAAGGATGTCCATCTAACAGTCCACACAGAAAGGTCCTACTCACTTTCCACCACGGACATTCCCTCATGCCTGTCCACCCCAAGGAATTCCTCCCCACAGTACACCACAGGCTGTCCTTCCCACTGTCCACCAAAGGGAGTCCTTCCCACTGTCCACAAATGGACTCTTCCTCCACTGTCCACCACATGGACACCCTTCCCACTGTCCACCATAGAGACGTCCTACTCCACCAGTCCACCAGAGTGTGGTCCTCCCCCCACTCTCAACCACAAAAACATACTCCTGTGCTCAACAGGGATGTCCTCACCACTGTGCCCACAGGGACATACTTTGCATTGTCCACCACAGGGACGTCCTTCCCACTGTCCATCAAAGTGAGGTCCTCCCTGCTGTCCACCACAGGGGCATCCTTACCACTGTCCACCAGTGTCTTTCTCACCACTGTCCACCACAGGGATGTCCTCCTCACTGTATAAAACAAGGAAGTACTCTCCACTGTAACACCTCAGGGATGTCCTCTTTACTTACCACTACAGAAACTTTCTCCCCACTGTCCACCAGAGGAACATCCTCACCACTGTCCACCAGAGGGACATCCTCCCCACTCTCCACCACAGAAACATCTTCCATACTGTCCACTACAGGGATGTCCTTCCCACTGTCCACCACAGGAAGGTCCTCTCCATTATCCACCAAAAAACCATCCAATCTAATGTCCACAACAGAAACCTCCTCATCACTGTCCATCATTCGTACATCTTTCCCACTGTCAACCACAGAGAGGTCCTCCTTGCTGTCCAATACAGATATGTCCTTCTCACTGTCCAAAACAGTAACGTCCTCCCTACTGTCCAAAACAGGGATGTCCTAACCACTGTCCACCAAATGGACGTCCTACCCACTGTCCACCACAGGGAGATCCTTCCTACTGTCAACGACAGAGAGGTCCTTCCAGCTGTCCATCACAGGGACATACTTCTCACTGTTCACCACAAGGACATCCTCCCCACTGTGCACCACAGGGACATCCCTCTGTGGACAACAGTGATGTCCTCACCCTTGTGCTCTACAGGAACATCTTCATGTGCACAACAGGGATGTCCGCACCAATGTCCTACCCCAAAGATGTCCTCAGCACATTCCATGGCAGTGACATCATTCCCAATGGCAACCAAAGGATGTTCTCCTTTGCACCACAGAAACATCCTCACCACTGTCCACCACAAGACATTCTCCCCACTGTTCACCTCAGGGACATATTCCCCAGTGTCCACAAATGGAAAGTCCTCTCCACTGTCCACAACAGGGATGTACTTACAACTATCCAACACAGGGACATCCTTCCCACTGTCCACCAGAAAGACATCCTTCAAACCCTCTACCACAGGGACATCCTCCCCAGTGTCAACCAAAGGGACATCCACCCCACTGTCCACCACAGGTATGTTTTCTGCATGGTCCAACACAGTGGCATCCTCAACAATGTCCACTACAGGGAGGTCCTCCCCACTGTCTACAACATGAATATCCTTCCCAGTGTAAACCAAAGAAATGTCCTTCCCAAAGTCCAACACAAGGACATACTTCCAACTGTCGCCCACATGGACATCCACACCACTGTCCAACACAGGTAGTTCCTCCCCATAGTCTACCACACGGATGTTCTCCACAGTGTAATCCACAGGGATGTCCTCCTCAGTGTGCACTACAGTGAAGTACTCACCACTCTATACAACAGGGATTTACCACGAGAACATCCTTTCCACTGTGCACCACAGGCAAATTCTTCTGTGCATAACAGAAATATTCTTACCACTGTCCATCCCAAAGATGTCCTCTGTACTCTCCACTCCAGGGATGTCCTTACCACTGACCACCAAAGAGATGATTTCTTGTGCACCACAGGAATGTCCTACCCACTGTCCACAAGGCCATCATCCCCACTGTCCATCACAGTGAAATTCTCTCACCAATTTTCACTGCAGAGACATCCTTCCCACAGTCCACCACAGGGATTTCCTCCCAACTGTCAAACACAGGGACTTCCTTCCCACTGTAAACCACAGGGACATCCACCTGTGCACAACAGAGATGTCCTCATGAATGTGAACCACAGGGACACCTTCTGGTGCACACCATAGACATCCTCACCACTGTCCACCCCAGAGATGTCCTCTGCATTCTCAATGTTCACTACAGTGTGGAGCTCCCCACAGTCCACCACATGGACATCTTTCCCACTGTCCACCAAAGAAACATGATCCTGACTTTACACCACAGGGACATCCTCCTATACACAACAGGGATGTCTTCACAACTGCATCACAGGAATATTCTATCCATTGTCCACAACAGAGGTGTTCTACCCACTGTAGACCACAGAGATGTCATCCCTGCTGTCACCACAAGGACATTATTCTTCATTTCCACCAAAGAAACGTCCTCCACACTGTCCACCAAAGGGATGTACTCCTCACATTCCGCCACAGAGACGTCCATCCCACTGTCCACAACAGACATGACCTCCCCAATGTCCACCACAGTGAGGTCCTCCTAACTGTCCACCACAGGGATGTCCTATCCTCGGTCCAACAAACAGATGTCCTTACCACTGTCCACCACAGGGATATTCTCCTCTGTTCTACAAGGACATCCTTACCACTGTCCACAACATGGTTGTCCTCAATAATATGCAGTACAGGGAAGTACTCACCGCTGTCCACCACATGAATATCCTCTGCATTGTAAACCACAGGGACATCCTACCCACTGTCCACCACAGGGTAGTCCTCCCCTCTGTCAACCACAGGGACATTCTTCTGCCTGTGCACCACAGTGTTGTCCTCCCCACTGTCCTCCAAAGGATGTCCTTCCCACTGTCGACCACAAGGACGTCATTTCAACAGTCCAACACAGAAAATTCCTCTTCACTGTCCACAATAGGGATTTCCTTCCCACTGTACAGAACAGGGACATTCTCCTGTGCACAACAGGGATATTCTTACCACTGTCCACACCAGAGATGTCTGCTGCACTCCCCACTACAAGAACATCATTCTCACTGTCCACCAAAAAGACATTCTCTTGTGCACCACAGAAGTTTTGTCCTTACTGTCCACAAGGCCATCATACACACTGTCCACCGGAGTGAAATCCTAAGCTGTCTCCAACACAGGGACATCCTCACAACTGTCCATAACACGGATGTCCTCCCAACTATCAAACACAGCGAATTCCTTCCCACTGTAAACAACAGGGACATCCTCCCCAGTGTGCAACACAGGGAAATCCTCCTTTGCACAACAGGGATGTCCTAACTACTGTCCACCACAGACATGTCCTCTGCACTCTCCACCATATGGACATTTTTCCAACTATGCACCACAGGGACATTCTCCAGTGCACCACAGTAACATCCTCCCCACTGTTCATCACAGTGAAATCCTCCCCACCTTCAACCACCGGGATGTCCTTCCCACTGTCTACAACAGGGAAACCCTTCACACCAGAAAGGTCCTCCCTACTGTCCACCAAGAAGACGTCCTTCCCACTGTTCACCACAGTGATATCCTCTCCACAGATCATAACAGAGATGTCCTTCCCACTATCCACCACAAGAAGGTCCTCACCACTCTCCACCACATGCACACCCTTCCCACTCTCCACCACAAAGGGGTCTTTCCCAATGTCCACAAAAGGGATGTCCTTTCCACTGTCCACCAGAGGGACCTCCTTCACACTGTCCACAACAGGGAAATCTTCTCTACTGTGCACCACAGGTATGTCCTTTTCACTGTCCACCACAGGGATATCCTCCCCAATGTCTACAACAGGGATGTCCTTCCCAAAATTCAAAACAGAAAGGTCCTCCCTGTTGTCTACTAAATGGAAGTACTTCCCTCTGTCCACCTCAGTGATATCCTCCCCTCAGATCATGACAGGTATGTCCTTCCCAATGTCCACCACAGAGACGACCTCCCCACTGTCCACCCAAGGGTCATACTTCCCACTGTCCACAACAAGAATATCTTTCCCCATGTACAAAACAGGGACATCCTTTACACAGTCCACAACATATATGCCCTTCCAATGTCCACCACAGGGATGGTCTTACCAATGTCCACTACATTGACGTCATCTGCACTGTCTACAACAAACATGTACATTGCACTGTCCACCACAGGGTGTTGGGGGCTGACTTTTAGCAGAAAGCCGCTATCAGCTTTGCAGCCATCTTGAGCCATATACCCTGACATGAGACTTGAATTACAATAGCCTACAACAGCAGAGAACACTCCGATAATCTTGGCTTAGATACATTGAGATTAAAGGTGCGTGAGATTAAAGGTGTGTGAGATTAAAGGTGTGTGACTTAGAAATATAGAGATCAGAGTTAGAGACAAGACCTAAGGGCATGATTAAAGGTGAAACTTAGAGGTGTGGCTTAGAATCAGACTATAGAAGACAGAACCAGACATCAGACCAGAGAGAGAGATTCATACACATCAGACATTAGGTAGAATCTGCCCTCACCCTCGCTCTTGCTGAAACCCGACCTGCAGAACGGAGCAGCAGCTTGGGCCGGGATACAGTGGCTGCCCAAACGTGGGTCGGCCCGGGCCTCAACATTTTGCCTGGGCTGCAACAACAGGGAGGTCCTCCCTTCTGTCCACCACAGGGACCTCCTTCCCACTGTCCACCACAGGGAAGTCCTTTCCACAGTTCACCACAGGGATGTCTTTCGCACTGTCCACAACATGCATATCCTTTTCACTCTCCAACACAGGGACATTTTTCCCAATGTCAACCACAGGAAAGTCCTCTCTACTGTCCACAACAAGCATGTCCTTCCCACTGTCCACCACAGAAATGTACACCCTGGTGTTCAAAACACGAATGTACTTCCTAATGTCCACCTCAATGATATTCTTTTCTCTGTCCACCACATGAACATCCTTCCCACTGTCCACCACATGGTGGCCCTCTCTACTGTCCACCAGTGGGACATGCTTGCCACTGTAGAACACATGGAGGTCCTTCCCAATGTCCACAAAATATACGTCCTTCCCATAATCCACAACATAAATGTTCATCCCACTCTCCACCACAGAGACCTTCTTCCCACTGTTCACCACAGAGAGGTCCTTACCACTGCCCACCTAAGTGATGACCTCGCCTCTCTTCACCACAGGGACATCCTTCCCACTGTCCAAAACAGGGAGTTCCTCCCCAATGTTCACGAGAGGGACATCCTTCCCAATGTTAAAGACCTGGAGGTCTTTCCCAGTGTCCACAACAGGGACGTCCTTCCCACAGTCCACGAAATATATGTTTTTCCTATGTCCACAACAGGGACCACCTTCTCACTGTCCACCACAGAAAATTCCTCTCTATTGTCCACCACAGGTATGTACTTTCCACTGTCCACCACAGGGATGATCTCTGCCCTGTCCAAAACAGGGATGTTCTTTTCACTGTCCACCACAGGGATGCCCTCTTCACTGTCTACAACAGGGATGTCCATTTCGACAATTCAAAACAGAGAGGTCCTCCCAGTTGGCCACCACAGGGACGTCCTTCCCTCTGTCCACCTCAGTGATATCCTCTCCTCAGCCCATAACAGGGATGTCCTTCCCACTTTCCACCACAGGGACGTCCTCCCCATTCTTCACAAGAGGGTCATCCTTCCCACGGTCCACCAAAAGGTCTTTCCCGATGTCCAAAACAGGGACGTCCTTCCCACTGTCCACAACATATATGTCCTTCCCACTGTCCACCACAGGGACCTCCTTCCCACTGTCCACCACAGGGAAGTCCTCTCTAGTGTCCACCACAGGGATGTCCTTACCACTGTCCAAACCAGTGACATCCTTTCCAATGTCCACAACAGGGATGTCCTTCCCACTGTCCACCACAGTGATGTCCACCGCACTGTCCACAACAGGCATGTCTTTCCATGGTCCACCACAGAGACCTGCTTCCCACTGTCCACCACAGGTAAGTCCTCTCTACTGTCCACCACAGGGATGTCCTTTCCACTGTCCACCAAAGGGACGTCCTCCACACTGTCCACAACAGGCATGTCCTTCTTACTGTCCTCCACAGAAAGGTACACCCTGCTGTCCACAACAGGAATGTACTTCGGAATGTCCACTAAATTATATCCTCCCCTATGTCCACCACAGAGACATCCTTCCCAATGTCCAACACATGGTGTTTTACCCCACTGTCCACGAGAGGGACATGCTTCCCAGTGTCCACCACATGGTGGTCCTTCCCAATGTCCACATAATGGACGTCCTTCCCACAAACCACAACATAAATGTCCTCCCCACTGTCCACCACAGGGATGTCCTTCCACTGTCCACCTAAGTGATGTCCTTCTCTCTGTCCACAAAGTTTATTCTTCACACAGTTCACCACAGGGAGGTCTTTCCCTATGTCCACAATAGAGATGTTCTTACAACAGTCCACAACATAAATGTCCTTCCCACTGTCCACCACAGGGACCTCTTTCCCACTGTCCACCACAGGGAGGTCATCTCTACTGTCCATCAAAGTGATGTCTTTTCCAGTGTCCAAGACAGGAACATCCTCCCCACTGTCCACAACAGGAATGTTTATTCCACTGTCCACCACAGGAATGTCCTCCCCAGTGTCCAACACAGGAATGTACTACATACTATCCAGCATAGGGACATCCTACCAACTGTCTACCACAGGGACTTCCTCCCCAATCTCCACCACAGGTAGTTCCTCTCCACTATCCACCACAGGGACCTCATTTCAACTCTCCACCACAGAAATATTCTCCCCACTGTCCATAACAGTGATGTCCTTCCCACTGTCCACCACAGAGATGTTTTACCCCTGCTCTCCACAGGTACATCCTACCCACTGTCTACCACAGGGATGTCCTTCCCACTGTCCACCAAAGGGACATTCTTCCCATTGTCCTCCAAAAGTACATCTTTCAACTGTCCACCACAGTTACATCCTCCCCACTGACCAACAGATAAACGTCCTTCATACTGTCCACCATAGAGAAGTCCTCCCTGTTTTTGGCCAAAGGGACATCCTTCCCACTGTCAACCACAGGGACATCCTCCAAATTGTCCACGACAGTGACATCCTTTTCACTGTTCACCACTGCGACATCCTACCCACTTTGCACAACAGGGACATTTTTCTGTGCACAACAGTGTTATCCTCACCACTGTGCACCACAGGGACATCTTCCTTTGCACACCAGGGATGTCAGCAACACTCTCCACCACAGAGATATCCTCTGAACTCTCCACAACAGGGACATCCTCCCCAGTATCCACCAAAGAAACATCTTTCCCACTATACTCCACAGGGATGTCATCCCAAATGTCCCAACACAGAAAAGTCCTCTTCAATGTACACCACAGGAATGTACTTCCCCCTGTCCATCACAAGGATAGCCTAACCCATGTCCAACAGAGGGATATCCTTTCCACTATTCACCACAAGGAGGTCCTTCCTAATATCAACAACAGGGAATTCCTTCCCACTGTCCACAACATAAATGTTCTTCCCACTGTCCACGACAGTGTGTTTCTCTCTACTGTCCACCACAGAGATGTACTTTCCACTGTCCATCAAAGGGACATTTTCCTTTGCACAAGAGTAACTTCATCACCACTGTCCACCACAGAAATCTCCTCACCACTTTCCACCACTGTGACATCCTTTACACTTTACACCATGAGGAGGTCCTCACCCCTGTCCACCACAGAAACATCCTTTCCACTGTTCACCACAGGAACGTCCTTCCCAATATCCACGACAGGGAGGTCCACACCACTGTTCACAAAAGGGAGGTCCTTTCCACTGTCTACCACAGAAAAATCCCCATCACTGTCTATCACAGGGACATCTTTACCACTGTCCACCAGAGGGACATATTCCCCAATGTGCACAAAAGGGAGATGTTTTCACTGTCCACAACAGGGATGTCCTTCACACTGTCCACAACACAGAGGTCCTTCCTGCTCTCCACCACAGGGACAGTCTTCCCACTGTCCACCATAGAACGTTCTTTACACTGTCAACAAGAGGTACATCCTTTCCACTGTCTACCAGAGGGATGTCCTTCCCATTGTACACCACAGAGAGGTCCTTTCCGCTGTCCACCACAAGGATGTCCTCCCCACTTACCAAACAGGGATGTCCTCCCCACTCTCCACTACAGGGACGTTCTACACACTCTCCACCACAGGGAGGTCCACACAACTCCCCAATACAGGGATTTCCTCATGAGTGTCTATCAGACGGAGGTCCTCTCCACTTTCCACCACAGGGACGTCCTCACTTGTACCACAAGGACATCCATAAAACTGTCCACCACAGGGTCGTCTTCAACAATGTCCTTCACAGTGCTGTCCTTCCCACTGTTCACCACAGGTACATCCTCCTGTACATAACAGGAACATCCTGACCAATGTGAAACACAGGGACATACTTTCCACTGTCCACCACAGAGACATCATCCCCAATGTTCACTACAGAGTGGACCTCCCTACAGTCTACCACATGGACATCTTTCCCACTGTCCAACAAAGAAACATCCTCCTCACTTTGCCCCACATTGGCATCCTTCTATGCACAACAGGGACATGCTCACAAATGTGCACCACAGGAATATTCTTTCCACAATCCACATCAGCATCGTCCTTCCCACTGTAGACCATAGAGATATCCTCCCTGCTGTACACCACAGGGACATTCTTCCCATTTTCCACCACAGAAACAGCCGCCCCACTGTCCAACAAGTGGATGTCCTCCCCACATTCCACCACAGAGACCTCATCCCACTGTCCACAATTGAAATGTCCTCCTCACTGTCCACCAAAGGGAGGTCCTCCCAAATGTCCACCACAGGGTAGTCCTGTCCATGGTCCACCAAACAGATGTCCTTCCCACTGTCCAGCACAGGGATGTCCTTAACACTGTCCAAAACAGTTACATCCTCCCCATTGTCCATAACAGAGATGTTTTTCCCACTGTCCACCACTGAATGGTCCTCCCCGCTGTCAACCACAGTGATGTCCCTCCCACTGTGCACCTAAATGATGTACTCCCCTCTGTCAACAAGAGGGACATTATTCCCACTGTTCACCACAAGGAGGTCTTTCCCAATGTCCACAACAGAGATGTTCTTCCCACAGTCCACAACACTGATGTTCTTTTCAATATTCACCACAAAGACGTCCTCCCCAGTGTCCACCACAGGAACGTACTACCCACTGTCCATCACAGGGACATCTTACACACTGTCTACCACAAGGAGTTCATCCCCAATCTCCACCACAGTTAGGTCCTCTGCACTGTCCTCCACAGGGATGTCATTTCAACTGTCCACCCAGAAATTTCTTCCCCATTGTATACCACAGGAACATCCCCCCATTGACAAACACAAGGACGTACTTCATACAGTCCACCATAGAGAAGTCCTCCCTGTTGTCCACCAAAGTTACGTCCTTCCCACTGTCCATCACAGGGACATCCTCCAAATTGTTTACCACAGTGACATCCTTTTCACTGTTCACCACAGGGACGTCCTTCCCACTGTCCACAACAGTAAAGTCCTCCCCTCTCTCCAAAACAGGGATGTCCTTCCCACAGTCCACCACAGGGAGGTCCTTCCTACTGTCAAACACAGAGAGGTCCTCCCAGCTGTCTATCACAGGGACATCCTTCTCACTGTTCAACACAAGGACATCCTCCCCACTGTGCACCACAGGGACATCCTCCTGTGCACAACAGTGATATCCTCACACTTGTGCACCACAGGAACATCTTCCTGTGCACACCAGGGATGTCCTCACCACTGTCTACCGCAGAGATGTCCTCCGCACACTCCACGGCAGGGACATCATTCCCAATGTCCACCAAAGGATGTTCTCCTTTGCACCAGAGAAACGTTCCTCACCATGGCCAACCACAGAACGTCCTCCCCACTGTCCACCAAAGGAACGTATTCCGCAATTTCCACCAAAGAGAATTGCTTTTTGCTGTCCACAACAGGGACGTCCTTCACACTGTCCACCACACAGAGTTCCTCCCAGGTGTCCACCACAGGGACGTCCTTCTCACTGTTCACCACAAGGACATCCTCCCACTGTGCACCACAAGGACATCCTGACATGCACAACAGGGATGTCCTCACCACTGTTTACTCAAGAGATACTCTCTGCACTCTCCACAACAGGGACATCTTTTCAAATGTCCAACAAAGAGACTTTCTCCTTTGCACCAGAGAAACATCCTCACCACTGTCCACAAAAAGACGTCCTCCCCACTCTCCACCAAAGGGAAGTCTAGTCCACTGTCCACATCATGGGCGTTCATCCAACTATCCACCACAGGGACGTCCTTCCCATTGTCTACCAGAAAGATGCCCTTCCAACTGTCTACCACAGGGACATCATCCCTAGTGTCAACCAAAGGACGTCCACCCCACTGTCCACCACAAGGATGTTTTTCGCACTGTCTAATACAGTGTCCTCCTCAATGTCCATCACAGGGACATCCTTCCTACTGTCCACCACAGGGAGATCCTCCCCACTGTCCACAACATGGATGTCTCTCCCACTGTAAACAAAAGAATTGTCCTTCCCACAGTCCACCACAGGGATGTCCTTCCAACACTCGACTACATGGACATCCATCCCACTGTCCACCACAGGGACGTCCTCACCACCATCCACCATAGGGAGGTCTTCCCCATAGTCCAACACACGGAGGTCCTTCACAGTGTAATCCACAGGGATGTCCTCCTCAGTGTGCACTACAGTGAACTACTTACCACATTATACCACAGGGATGTACTTTCCCAATGACCACCTCAGTGACTACCTCCCATTTCCATCACAGGGACATCCTACCCACTGTCCATCAGAGAAAGGTTCTCCATGCTGTCCACCACAGGGACATCCTTACCACTATTTACCACAGGGTCGTCCTCATCAATGTCCACCACAGGGAAATCCTTCCCACTGTTCACCACAGAAAAATCCTTTCCATTGTGCCCCACAGTGGCATTCTTCTGTGCATAACAGAAATGTTTTTACCACTGTCCATCACAGAGATGTCCTCTGTACTCTCCACTCCAGGGAAATCCTTCTCACTGTCCACCAAAGAGACGTTTTCTTGTGCACCAAAGGAATGTCCTCCTCACTGTCCACAAGGCCATCATCCCCACTGTCCACCACAGTGAAATTCTCTCACCAATGTCTACCGCAAAGACGTCCTTCCCACAGTCCACCACAGGAATTTCCTCCCAACTGTCAAACACAGGGATGTCCTTCCCACTGTAAACCACAGGGACATCCTCCCCACTGTGCACCACAGGGAAATCCTCCTGTGCACAACAGAGATGTCCTCACGAATGTGCACCACAGGGACATCTTCCGGTGCAGAATATAGACGTCCTCACCACTGTCCCCACCAGAGATGTCCTCTGCACTCTCCAAAACAGGGACATCCTTCCCATGATCCACCAAAATAACGTTTTCCTGTGCACCAAAGAAACGTCATCACCACTATCCACCACATGGACGTCCTCAACCCTGTCAAGAACAAGGATATTCTTACCACTGACCACCACAGGGACATCCTCCACACTCTTCACCAAAGGGATGTCCTTTCCACTGTCCACCACAGTGACATCCTTCCCACTGTCCACCAAAAGGATGTCCTTCCCAAAGTCCACCACAGAGACATTCTTCCAACTGTCCACCAAATTGACATCCTCCCCCACTGTCCATCACATGTATGTCCTCACCTCTTTTTACCACATGAATATCCTTCCCACTGTCCATCAAAGGCACGTCCATCCATTTGTTCAACACAGGGACGTCCTCCAAATTGTCCACCACAGTGACATCCTTTCCCCATCTACCACAGAGAAGTAAAACCCACTGTCCACCACAGGGATGTTTCCCCACTGTCCACCACAGGGTTGTCCTCACCAATGTCTACCACAAGGGTGTTCTTTCTCACTGTTCAATACATGGACATCCTATCTACTGTACACCACAGTAACATCCTCCTGTGCACAATAGGGTCATACTCATGACTGTGCACCACAGGGACATCTTCCAGTGTACACCAGAGACATCTTCACCACTGTCCAGCCCAGAGATGTCCTATGAACTCTCCAAAACAGGGACATCCTGCCCAGGGTCCAATAAATGGACGTTTTCCAGTGTACCACAGAAAGGTCCTCACCAATGTTCGACACAGGGATGTCCTCCCTCATCCATCACAGGGACATCCCTCCCAACTTCCACAACAGGGTCCTCCTTCCCATTGTCCACTTCAGAAACATCTTTCCCACTGTCCACCAAAGATTGGTCCAACCCACTGTCCACCACAGGGATGACATACCCACTGTTCACAAAAGAAATGTCCTTCCCACAGTCCCCCACATTCTTCCAACTGTCCACAACACGGACATCATCCCCACTGTCCATAACATGGACGTCCTCACCACTGTCTACCGCAGTAATGTCCTTCCCACTGACAATCAGAAAGACTTCCTTTTCATTGTTCACCACAGGGACATCCTCAAAATTGTCCACCACCATGACATTCTTCCCTCATCTACCACAGAGAATTAAACCCCACTGTCCACCACAGGGATGTTTCCTCACTGTCCACCACAAGGTTGTTCTCATCAATATCCACCACTGGGATGTTCTGTCAAACTGTTCAAGACAGGGACATCCTTCCTACTCTGCACCACAGGAACTATCTACTGTTCACAACAGGGACATCCTCATGACTGTGCAACACAGGGACATCTTCCAGTGCACACCAGGGACGTCCTTACCACTGTCCACCCCAGAGATGTCCTCTGCACTCTCCACAACAGGGAAATCCTTCCTATGGTCCAACAAAGAGATGTTTTCCTGTGCACCACAGAAATGTTCTCACCACTGTTCACCACAGAGATGTCCACTCCACTGTCCACCACATGGATATCCTTCCTACTGTCAACCACAGGTATGTCCTTCCCACTGTCCACAACAAGGACGTCTTTCCCACTGTCCACCGCAGAAATATCCTCCCCACTGTCCACAACAGGGATGTCCTTCCCACTGTCCACAACAAAGACATGCTACACACTGCCCTCCACAGGGACATCCTCCCCACTGTCTACCACAGGGAAATTCACTCCACTGACCACAAAAAGGACATCCTTCATACAGTCCACCACAGAGAAGTCCTCGTGTTGTCCACCAAAGAGAGGTCCTTCCCACTGTCCACCACACAGTCATCCTCCAAATTGTCCACCAGAGTGACATCCTTTTCATTGTTCAACACTGGGATGTCCTACCCACTTTGCACATCAGGGACATTATCCTTTGCACAACAGGGATATCCTCAACACTGTGCACCACAGGGACATCCTCCTTTGTACACCAGGGATGTCAGCAACACTCTCCAGCCCAGAGATGTCCTCTGCACTCTCCACGACAGGGACATCCTCCCCACTATCCACCAAAAAAACATCTTTCCCACTATTCGCCACAGGGATGTCATCCCAAATCTCCAACACAGAAAAGTCCTCATCACTGTCCACCAAAGAGATGTCCTTCCCCCATCCACCACAGGGATGTCCTCTCTACTCTCTACAACAGGGACGTCCTTTCCATTTTCCACCACATGGAGATCTTTTTGCTGTCCACAAAAAGAACTTCCTTCCCAGTGTTTACCACAGGGACATCTTCCTAACTGTCCACCACACAAATATGTACCCAACTGTCCACTACAGAAACATCCATCCCAATGTACACAACAGGGACATTCTCCCCACTGTCCTCTGCAAGGACATCAATCCCACTGTCCACAACAGAAAGTTCCTAACCACTGCCCACCACAGGGACGTCCTTCCCACTGTGCACCAAAAGGCCATCTTTTCCACTGTCCACAACACGGACATCTTCCCCACTTTCCACCACATGGATGTACTTCCCACTGTCCACCACAAGGACGTCCTAACCTACAGTCCACTGGAGTGTAGTCCTCCCCTCTGTCCACCACAAGGATATCCTCCTGTTCACAACAGGGACATCCTCACCACTGTGAACCATAGGGACATACTTTGCATTTTCTACCACAGGGATGTCCTTCCCACTGCCCACCAAAGTGAGGTCCTCCCTGCTGTCCAACACAGGGTCATCCTGATTACTGTCCACCACAGGTTTGTCCTCAACACACTCCACCACAGGGATATCCTCCTCACTGTATAAAACAGGGAAGTATACTCCACTGTACATCTTAGAGATGTCCTCTTTACTTACCACCACAGAAACTTTCTCCCCAGTGTCCACCAGAGGGACGTCCTCCCCCCTCTCCACCATAGAAACGTCTTCCCAACTGTCCACTACAGGGATGTCCTTACCACTGTCTACCACAGGCATGTCCACCACACACCAGAATGTCCACTTTACTATCCACCACAAAAACATCCAATCCACTGTCCACCACAGAAACATCCTCATCACTATCCATCACTAGGACATCTTTTCCACAGTCAACCACAGAGAGGTACTCCCTCCTGTCCACCACAGGGATGTCCTTTCCACTGTCCACAAGAGAAACGTCCTCCCCACAGTCCATAACAGGTATGTCCTCCCCACTGTCCACCACATAGACTTCTTACCCACTGTCCACCACAGGGAGGTCCTTCCTACAGTCATCCACAGAGAGTTCCTCCCAGATGTCCACCACAGGGACATCCTTCTCACTGTTCACCACAAGGACATCCTCCTGTGCACAAGAGGGATGTACTCACCCTTGTGCACCACAGGAATATCTCCCTGTGCACACCAGGGATTTCCTCAGCACTGTCTACCCCAGAGATGTACTCCGCACACTCCATGGCAGGGACATCAATCCAAATATCCACCAAAGGATGTTCTCATTTGCACCAGAGAAAAGTCCTGACCACTGTCCACCATAGCACGTTCTCCACTCTGTCCAACAAAGGAACGTATTCCCCAATGTCCACCAAAGAGAATTCCTTCCCACTGTCCACAACAGGGACGACCTTCCCACTGTCCAACACAGGCAGGTCCTTCCCACTGTCCACCACAGAGAGTTGCTCCTAGCTGTCCACCACAGCGACGTCCTTCTCACTGTTTCGACAAGGAAATCCTTGCCACTGTGCACCAAAAGGACATCCTCCCATGCACAACAGGGATGTCCTAACCCTTGTGCACCACAGGAACATCCTCCTGTGCACACTATGGATGTCCTCACTACTGTCAATCCCAGAGATGTTCTCCTCACTCTCCATGACAGGGACATAATTTCCAATGTCCATGAAAGGAATGTTCTTCTTTGCACCAGAGAAACATCCTCATCACTGTCCACCAGAAGACTTCCTCCACATTGTCCACCACAGGGACATACTCCCTACTCTCCACCAAAGGGAAATCCTCTCCACTGTCCACAACAGGGTTGCCCTTCCAACTACCCAACACAGAGATGTCCTTCCCACTGTCCATCAGAAAAACGTCCTTCCAAGACTCTACCAGAGGGACATGCTCCCCAGTGTCAACCAAAGAGACATCCACCCCACTGTCCACCACAGGGATGTTTTCTGCATGGTCTAACACAGGGGTGTCCTCACCAATGTCCACCACAGGGACATACTTAAAACTGTCCACCACAGGGAGGACCTCTACACTGTCCACAACATGGATATCCTTCAATTAGTAAACCAAAAAAATGTCCTACACACAATCCACCACAGGGATGTCCTTCCAACTCTCAACCTCAAGGACATCCACCCCACTGTCCACCACAGCAGGTCCTCCCCACCATCCACCACAGGGAGATCATCCCCATAGTCCACCACACAGATGTCCTCCACAGTGTAATTCACAGGCTTGTTCTCCTCAGTGTGCACTACATTGAAGTACTCACCAATCTGTACCACAGGGATGTCCTTCCCACTGTCCACATCAGTGACTACCTCCCCTCTTTCCATCACAGGGACATCCTACCCACTGTCCACCACAGAAAGGTTCTCCCTGCTGTCCACTACTGGATCATCCTTACCACTATTTACCACAGGGTCGTCCTCATCAATGTCCACCACAGGGAAATCCTTCCCACTGTTCACCACAGAAAAATCCTTTCCACTGTGCACCACAGGGACATTCTTCTGTGCATAACAGAAATGTTTTTACCACTGTCCATCGCAGACATGTCCTCTGCACTCTCTACTCCAGGGAAATTCTTTCCACTGTCCACCAAAGAGACGTTTTGTTGTGCACCTCAGGAACATCCTCCCAACTGTCTACAAGGCCATCATCCCCACTGTCCACCACAGTGAAATTCTCTCACCAATGTCTACCACAGAGACGTCCTTCCCACAGTCCACCACAGGGATTTCCTCCCAACTGTCAAACACAGGGATGTCCTTCCCACTGTAAACCACAAGGACATGCTGCTGTGCACAACAGAGATATCCTCACGAATGTGCACCACTGGGACATCTTCCGGTGCACACCATAGACGTCTTCACCACTGTCCACCCCAGAGATGTCCTCTGCACTCTCCAAAACAGGAACATCCTTCCATGGTCCATCAAAATAAAGTTTTCATGTGCACCACAGAAACCTCCTCACCACTGTCCACCACAGGGACATCCTCATCACTGTCCAGCACAGGGATGTCCTTAACAGTGTCCACCACAGGGACATCCACCACACTGTTCACCACAGGGACATCCTTCTGCCTGTCCACCACAGGGATGTCCTCCCCACTCTGCACAAAAAGTCATCCTTCCCACAGTCCACCACAGGGATGTCATCCCAACTGTCCAACACAGAGAGTTCCTCTTCACTGTCCACCAAAGGGATGTCCTTCCTAGTGTACACAACAGACACATCCTTTCCACTTTCCACCACATGGATGTTCTTCCAACTATCCACCATATCGATACCTTCCCCACTGTCCATCACATGCATGTCCTCACTACTGTCTACCACAGGGACGTCCTTCTCACTGTCCATCAATGGGATGTCTTTCCAATTGTTCACCACAGGGACATCCTGCAAATTGTCCACCACAGTGAAATCCTTCCCCCATCTACCACAGAGACGTAAACCACACTGTCCACCTCAGGGATGTTTCCCCACTATCTACCACAGGGTTGTCCTCACCAATGTCCACCACTGGGGTGTTCTTTTTCACTGTTCAAAACATGGATATCCTACCTACTGTGCAACACAGTAACATTCTACTGTGCACAACAGGGTCATCCTCATGACTGTGCACCACAGGGTCATCTTCCAGTGCACACCAGAGAAATCTTCACCACTTTCAACCCCAGAGATGTCCTATGAACTCTCCCAAACTGGCACATACTTCCCACAGTCCACCAAAGGGATGTTCTACAGTGCACCACATAAATGTCCTCACCACTTTTCACCAGAGAAATGTCCTCCCTACTGTCCTTTCACAGGGAAATGCTTCTCACTTTCTACAACAGAGTCACCCTTCCCATTGTTTACCACAGGGACAACCTTCCCACTGTCCACCATAAAGATGTCCAACCCACTGTCCACAAGAGAGACGTCATACCCACTGTACACCAAAGGGATATCCTTCCCACAGTCCACCACAGGGACATTCTTCCAACTGTCCACCACATGGACATCTTCCCCACTGTCCATCGCATGGACGTCCTCACCACTGTCTACCACATGGATGTCCTTCCCACTGTCCATCAAAGGGACATCCTTCACACTGTCCACCACAGGGACATCCTCTAAATTGTCCATCACTGTGACATCCTTCACTCGTCTACCACAGAGACGTAAACCCCACTGTCCACCACAGGTATGTTTCCCCACTCTCCACCACAAGGTTGTCCTCATCAATGTCCACCACTGGGGTGTTCTTTCCCACTGTTCAAGACAGGAACATACTCCCTACTGTGCACCACAGGAACAATCTCCTCTTCACAACAAGGTCTTCTTCATGACTGTGCACCACAAGGACATCTTCCAGTGCACACCATCACGTCCTCACCACTGTCCACCCCAGAGATGTCCTCCTATATACCACAAGGACATCCATAAAACAGTCGACCACAGGGTCATCTTTACCAATATCCAGCACAGTGACATCATTTCCACTGTTCACCAAAGGAACATCCTCCTGTGCAAAACAGTGACATTCTGAGCAATGTTCACCACAGGGACATCCTTTCCACTGTCCACCACAGAGACATCCTCCCCAATGTTCACTACAGAGTGGACCTCCCCATAGTCCAACACATGGACGTCTTTCCCACTGTCCACCAATGGGACATCCTCCACACTTTGCAACACAGAGACATCCTCAAATACACAAAAGGGACGTCCTTATAACTGTGCACCACAGGAATATTCTTTCCACTGTCCACAAGAGAGATGTCCTTCCCACTGCAGACCACAGAGATGTCATCCTTGCTGTCCACCACAGGGACATTCTTCCCACTTTCCACCACAGAAATATCCTCCCCACTGTCCACCAAAGTGATGTCCTCCCCACATTCCGCCACAGAGATGTCCATCCCACTCTCCACAACTGAAATGTCCTCCCCACTGTCCACCACAGAGATGTCCTTTCCACGGTCCACCAAGCAGATGTTCTTCCCACTGTCCACCACAGAGATATCCTCCTGTGTACTACAAGGACATCCTTACTACTATCCACAACATGGTTGTCCTCAGCAATATGCACTACAGGGAAGACCTCACTGCCCTCCACCACACAAATATCCTCAGCACTGTAAACCACAGGGACATCCTACCCACGGTTTACCACAGGGACATCCTTCTACCTGTCCACCACAGTGATGTCCTCCCCACTGTCCTCCAAAGGGACGTCCTTTCCCCTGTCGAACACAAGGATGTCATTTCAATGGTCCACCACAGGGAAGTCCTCTTCACTCTCCACCACAGGGAGGCCATTCCCACTGTACACCACAGGGACATCCTCCTGTGAATGACAGGGATGTTCTTACCACTGTCCACCCCAGAGAGGTCTTCTGCACTCCCCACTACAAGGACATCCTTCTCACTGTACACCAAAGAGACACTCTCTTTTGCACCACAGGAGCATTCTCCTTACTGTCCACAAGGCCACCATCCACACTGTCCACCACAGTGAAATCCTCTCAACTGTCCAACACAGGGACATCCTCCCAGCTATACACAACATGGATGTCCTCCCAACTATCAAACACAGTGAAGAACTTCCCACTGTAAACAACAGGGACATCCTCCCCACTGTGCACCAAAGGTACATCCTCCTGTGCAAAATAGGGATGTCCTAACCACTGTCCACCACAGAGATGTCATCCGCACTCTCCAACATATGGACATCCTTCCAACTATGCACCACAGAAACATTCTCCAGTGCACAAATCTAACATCCTCCCCACTGTATATCACAGTGAATTCCTTCCCACTTTTCACCACTGGGATGTCCTCCCCACTGTCTACAACAGGGATGTCCTTACCATTATTCACAACAGAAAGTTCATCCCTGCTGTCCCTTAAGAGGACGTCTTGCAACTGTCCACCTCAGTGATATCCTCTCCTCAGATCATAACAGGGATGTCTTTACCACTGTCCACTACAAGGAGGTCCACCCCACTGACCACCAGAGGCACACCCTTCCCACTGTCTACCACAGAGTGGTCTTTCCCAATGTCCACAACTGGGATGTCCTTCTCACTGTCCACAAAATATATGTCCTTGCCACTGTCCACCACAAGGAGGTCCTTTCCCCTGTCAACCATAGGCACACCTTTCCCAATGTCCACCACAAAGAGGTCTTTCCCAATGTCCACAACATGGACGTCTTTCCCACAATCCACAACATAAATGTCCTCCCCACTGTCCAAAACATGGACCATCTTCCCACTGTTCACCACAGAAAGGTCCTCTCTATTGTCCACCACAGGGATGTCTTTACCACTGTCCAAAACAGTGACATCCTCCACACTGTCCACAACAGGAATGTCCTTCCAACTGTCCACCTAAGTGGTGTCCTCCCCTCTGTCCACAAGAGGGACATTCTTCTCACAGTTAACCAAAATAGGTCTTTCCCAATGTCAACAACAGAGATGTTCTTCCCACAGTCCACAACATAAAGTGCTTCCCAGTGTCCACCACAGAGACCTCCTTCCCACTGTCAACCAGAGGAGGTCCTTTCTACTGTCCTTCAAAGTGATGTCATATCCACTGTCCACCACAGGAACGTCCTCCACACTGTCCACAACAGGTATGTTCTTTCCACTGTCCACCACAAGGACGTCCTCCTCAGTGTCCACCAAAGGAATGTACTACCCACTGTCTATAACAGGGATGTACTAACAACTTTCTACCACAGAGAGTTCCTCCCCAATCTCCACCACAGGTAGGTCCTCACCATTGTCCACCACAGGGAAGTCATTTCAACTGTAGACCACAGAAATATTCTCCCCAATGTCCACAACAGGGATATCCTTCCCACTGTCCACCACAGAGATGTTCTACCCACTTCCTTCCACAGGAACATCCTGCCCACTGTCTACCACAGGGATGTTTTTCCCACTGTCCACCAAATGGATGTTCTTCCCACTGTACACCAAAGGTACATCTTTCAACTGTCTACCACAGAGACATCCTCCCGATTGTTCAACACAGGGACATCCTCCCCACTGACCACCACAATGACATCCTTCATACAGTCCACCATAGATTAGTCCTACTTGTTGCCCACCAAAAAGATGTCCTTCCCACTGTCCACCACAGGGACATCCTCCAAATTGTCCACCACAGTGACATCTTTTCAATGTTCACTACTGGGACATCTTATACACTTTGCACAACCTGGACATTTTCCTGTGCACAACAGGAATATCCTCTCCACTGTGCACCACAGCGATATTCTCCTTTGTACATGAGGGATGTCAGCAACACTGTCCACCCCAGAGCTCTCCTCTGCACAATCTAAGATAGGGACATCCTCCCCACTCTCCAGCAAAGAAACGTCTTTCCCACTATTTACCACAAGAATGTCATCCCAAATGTCCAACACAGAAGAGTCCTCTTCACTGTCCACCACAGGAATGTCCTTCCCACTGTCCACCACAGTGATGTCATCCCCACTGTCCACCAGAAGTATATCCTTCCCACTGTTCACCACAAAGAAGTCCTTTCCGATATTGACAACAGGGACTTCCTTCCCATTGTCCACAACTTAAATGTTCTTCCCTCTGTCCACTACAGTGTGTTTCTCTCTACTGTCCACCACAGAGATGTACTTTCCAATGTCCACCAAAGGGACATTTTCCTTTGCACCAGAGAAACATCCTCACCACTGTCCATCACAGAAATATCCTCACCACTGTCCACCACTGTGACATCCTTTCCACTTTCCACCATAAGGAGGTCCTATCCATTGTCCACCACAGAAACATCCTCATCACTGTCTATCACAGGGACATTTTTATGACTGTCTATCACACAGAGGTCCTTTTTGCTGTCCACCACAGGGTCGTCCTTCACAGTGTCCACCACAGAAAAAACCTCCCCACTGTCTACAACAGGGACGTCCTTCCCATTGTTTATCACATAGACATCTTTTCACTGTCCAAAAAAGGACTTCATTCCCACTGTTTACCATAGGGATATCTTCCTAACTGTCCACCACAAAAATATGTTCCCAACTGTCCACTACAGAAACATCCATCCCACTGTACCAATCCAGGGACATACTCCCCACTGTCTTCCACAAGGATGTCTATCCTACTGTCCACAAAAGAATGGTCCTACCCACTGTGCACCACAGGGACATCCCCCCAACGGTCCACTCCAAGGAGTTCCTCCCCACTTTACACCACAGAGACTTTCTACCCACTACCCTCCACAGGGACATCCTACTCACTGTCTACCATAGAGACATCATTCCCACTGTCCACCAAAGGGACGTTCTTCCCACTGTCAACCAAAGGTATATCTTTCAACTGTCCATAACAGAGACATCCTCCCCAGTGTCCACCACAAGGACATCCTTCATACAGTCCACCAGAGAGAAGTCCTCCCTGTTGTCCACAAAAGGGCCATCCTTTCCACTGTCTACCACAGGTACATCTTCCAAATTGTCCATGACAGTGACATCCTTTTCACTGTTCACCAATGGGACATCCTACTCACTTTGCACAACACAGACATTTTCCTGTGCACAACAGGGTTATCCTCACCACTGTGCACCACAGGGACATCCTCCTTTGCACACCAGGGATGTCAGCAACACTCTCCATCCCAGAGATGACCTCTGCACTCTCCACGACAGGGATATCCTCCCCACTATCCACCAAAGAAAAGTCTTTCCCACTATTCACCACAGGGATGTCATCTCAAATGTCCAACACAGAAAAGTCCTCTTCACTATCCACCACAGGGATGTCCTTCCCACTGTCCACCTAAGTGATGTCCTCCCCTCTGTCCACAAGAGGGACATTCTTCCCACAGTTCACCACAAGGAGGTCTTTCCCAGTGTCTATAACAGAGATGTTCTTCCCACAATCTACAACAAAAATATTTTTCCCACAGTCCACCACAGTGTGTTTCTCTCTACAGTCCACCACAGGGACATCCTTCCTACTGTGTACAACAGGGACATCCTAACCCACAGTCCACCAGAGTGTGGTCCTGCCCACTGTCCAACACGGGGACATCTTCCTGTGCGCAACAGGGATGTTCTCACCACTGTGCACCAGAGGGACATACTTTGCATTGTCCACCACAGGGACGTCCTTCCCACTGTGCACCAAAATGAGGTTCTCCCTGTTATTTACCACAGAGGCATCCTTAGCACTGTACACAACAGGGTCGTCCTCACCACTGTCCACCACATGGATGTCCTTCCCACTGTTCACCCGAGGGACATCTTCCCCAATGTGCACAAAAGTGAAATCCATTTACTGTCCACAACATCAATGTCCTTCCCACTGTCCACCACAGAGAGCTCTTTCCTGCTCTCTACCACAGGGACAGTCTTCCCACTGTCCACAATAGAACAACCTTTTCAATGTCCACTACAGATACATCATTTCCACTGTCCACCAGAGGGACATCCTTCCCATTATACTCCACAGTGAGGTCCTTTCTGCTGTCCACCACAGAGACATTCTTCCCACTGTGCACCAAAGATGTGTCCTCCCCACTGTACACCACAAGGATGTCCTCCCCTCTTAGCAAACAGGGATGTCATCCCCACTGTCCACCACAGAGACATCCTATATATGTCTACCACAGGGAAGTCCTACCCACTGTCCACCATAGGGACATACTTCCCTTGTTCACAACATGGACATCCTTTTAATGTCCACATAAAAGACAATATTCCCACAGTTTACCACAGGGTTGTCCTCCCCACTGTCCACTACAGAAATGTTCTACACATTTTTCACCACAGGGAGATCCACCCAACTGTCCACCACAGGAATTTCCTCCCCTCGGTCCATCAGAGTGAGGTTCTTGCCAGTGTCTACCACAGGGATGTCCTTTTGTGTACCACAAGGACATCCATAAAACTGTCAACCGCAAGGTCATCTTCAGCAGTGTCCAACACTGTGATGTCCTTCCCACTGTTCACAACAGGGACATGCTCCTGTGTACAACAGGGACATCCTGACCATGTGCACCACAGAAACATTCTTTCCACTGTCCACCACAGTTACATCCTCCCCAATGTTCACTACAGATTAGACCTCTCCACAGTCCACCACATGGACATCTTTCCCACTGTCCACCAATGGGACATCCTCCTCACTTTGCAACACAGGGACATCCTCCTACGCACAAAAAGGATGTCCTCACAACTCTGCACCACAGGAATATTCTTTCCACTACCCACAACAAAGATGCCATTCATCCTGCAGACCACAGAGATGTCTTCCCTGCTGTCCACTACAGGGACATTCTTCTCCATTTCCACCACAGAAACATCTTCCCCACTGTCCACCAAAGGGAAGTCCTCCCCACATTCCACCAGAGACGTCCATCACACTGTCCATAACAGACATGTTCTCCCACTGTCCACCACAGGGAGGTCCTCCCAACTGTCCACCACAGGAATATCCTTTACAAAGTCCACCAAACAGATGTCCTTCCCACTGTCCACCACAGCGACATCCTCCTGTGTACTACAAGGACATCCTTACCACTGTCCACAACATGGTTGTCCTCTACAATATGCACTACAGGGAAGTCCTCACCACTGTCCACCACACGAATATCCTCTGCACTGTAAACCACAGGGAAAATCTACCAACTCTCCACCTTAGGAGGTCCTCCACTCTGTCCACCACAGGGACATCCTTCTGCCTGTCCACCACAGTTATGTCCTCCCCACTGTCCTCCAAAGGGACATCCTTCCCACTGTCGACCACAAGGACATCATTTCAATAATCCACCACAGGGAAGTCCTCTTCAATGTACACCACAAGGATGTTCTTCCCACTGTACACCACAGGGACATCCTCCTGTGCAGAACAGGGATGTCCTAACCACTGTCCACCACAGAGATGTCCTCCACACACTCCACCATATGGACATCCTTCCGACTATGCATCACAGGGACATTCTTCAGTGCACCAAAGTAACATCCTTTCCACTTTCAATGACAATGAAATCCTCCCCACTGTCGACCACCGAGGTGTCCTCCCCACTGTCTACAACAGGGATGTCCTTCCCACAGTTCAAAACAGAAAGGTCCTCCCTGCTGTCCACCAAAGGGAAATCCTTCCCTCTGTCCACCTCAGTGATATCCTCCCCTCAGACCATGACAGTGATGTCCTTCCCACTGTCCACCAGAAGAAGGTCTTTCCCATTGTACACAACAGGGATGTCCTTCCAACAGTCCAGAACATATATGTCCTTACAATGTCCACCACAGGGACCTCTTTCCCACTGTCCATCACTGAGAAGTCCTCTCTACTGTCCAAAACAGGTACGCCCTTTCCACTGTTCACAACAGTTATGTCTTTTTCACTTTCCACTACAGGTACCTCCTTCCCACTGTCCACAACAGGGAAGTCCTCTCTACTGTGCACCACAGGGATATCCTTTCCAATGTCCACCACAGGGTTGTCCTCCCCACTGTCTAAAACAGGGATGTCCTCCCCACAATTCAAAACAGAAAGGTCCTCCCTGCTGTTCACCACAGGGACGTCCTTCCCTCTGTCCACCTCAGTGATATCCTACCCTCAGACCATAACAGGGATGTTATTCCCACTTACCACCACAGGGACTTCCTCCCCACTGTCCACAAGAGGGTCATCTTTCCCACTGTCCACCAAAAAGTCTTTCCCAATGCCCACAAAGGGATGTCCTTCCCACAGTCCACATCATATATGTCCTTCCAATGTCCACCACAGGGACCTTCTTCCCACTGTCCACCACAGGGAAGTCCTCTCTACTGTCCACCACAAATATGTCCTTTCCACTGTTCACCACGGGGATTTCCTCCAGACTGTCCATAACAGGCATGCCATTTTCACTCTCCACCACAGGGACCTCCTTCCCACTGTCCACCACAGGGAAGTCCTCTCTACTGTCTACCACAGGGATGTCATTACCATTGTCCACCTAAGTGATGACCTCCCCTTTCCTCACCACAGAGACATCCTTTCCACTGTCCACCATAGGGAGTTCCTCCCCAATATCCCCCAGAGGGACATCCTTCCCACTGTTCACCACAAGGAGGCCTTTCCCAATGTCCACAACATATATGTCCTTCCAATGTCCACCACAGGGACCTCCTTCTTACTGTCCATCACAGGGAAGTCCTGTCTACTGTCCACCACAGGAATGTCGTTTCCACTGTTCACCAAAGGGACATCCTGTGCACTGTTCACAACAGGCATGTTCTTCCCACTGTCCACCACAGAAAGGTACACCCTGCTGTCCACAACAGGAATGTACTTCATAATGTCCACTAAATGATGTCTTCTCCTATGTCTACCACAGAGGCATTCTTCCCACTGTCCACCACATGGTATTCCTCCCCACTATCCATGAGAGGGACATGTTTCCCATTGTCCACCACACGGAGGTCCTTCCCAATGTCCACAACATGGAATTCCTTCCCACAATCCAAAACATAAATGTCCTCTCCACTGTCCAACACATGGACTTTCTCCCCACTGTTCACCACAGAAAGGTCCTCTCTACTGTCAACCACAGGGATGTCCTTAACACTGTCCATACCAGTGACATCTCCCCACTGTCCACAACAGGAATGTCCTTCCCACTGTCCACCACAGAAAAGTACTCCCCTCTGTCCACCACAGGGATGTCCTCCACACTGTTCACCTAAGTGACGACCTCCCCTCTGTCCACAAGAGGGACATTCTTCCCACAGTTCACCACAAGGAGGTCTTTCCCAATGTTCATAACAGAGATGTTCTTCCCACAATCTACAACATAAATGTACTTCCCACAGTCCACCACGGTGTGTTTCTCTCTACTGTCCACCACAGGGATGTCCTTCCCACTGTTGTACAACAGGGACATCCTAACCCACAGTCCACCAGAGTGTGGTCCTGCCCACTGTCCACCACACAGACATCTTCCTGTGCACAACAGGGATGTCCTCACCACTGTGCACCACGCGGACATAGTTTGCTCTGTCCACCACAGGGACGTCATTCCAACTGTCCACCAAATGAGGTTCTCCCTGCTGTCCACCACAGGGACATCCTTACCACTGTCCACCGCAAGGTCATCCTCACCACTGTCCACCGCATTGATGTCCTTCCCACTGGTCACCAGAGGGACATCTTCCCCAATGGGCACAAAAGGGATATCATTTTACTGTCCACAACAGGGATGTTCTTCCCACTGTCCACCACAGAGAGGTCCTCCCTGCTCTCCACCACAGGGACAGTCTCCCCACTGTCTACCATAGAATGTCCTTTCCACTGTCCACCACAGATACATCCTCTTCACTGTCCACCAGAGGGACGTCTTTCCCATTGTACACCACAGAGAGGTCCTTTCCCCTGTACACCACAGAGACATTCTTCCCACTGTCAAACAGAGATGTCCTCCCCACTGTCCACCACACGGATGTCCTTTCCATTTCAAACAGGTATGTCCTCCACACTGTCCACCACAGAGACTTCTTACCCATGTCTACCACAGGGAGTTCCTCCCCAATGTCCACCATAGGGATGTACTCCCCTTGTCAACAACATAGACATCCTTCCACAGTCCACAAAAAGGATATTATTCCCAAAGTTTAGCACAAGGATGTCCTCCCCACTGTTCACTACTGGGATCTTCTTCACACTGTCAACCACAGGGAGGTCCACACAACTGTCCACCACAGGGATTTCCTCCCCATTGTCCATCAGAGAGAAGTCCTCTCCATTGCCACCACAGGGATGTCCTCCTGTGTACCACATGGACATTCATAAAACTGTCCACCACTGGGTCATCTTCACCAATGTCCAGCACAGTGACGTCCTTCCCACTGTTCACCACAGTGACATCCTCCTGTGTACAACAGGGACATCCTGACCAATGTGCACCACAGAAACATCCTTTCCACTGTCCACCACAGTGACATCCTCCCCAATGTTCACTACAGAGTGGACCTCCCCACAGTCCACCACATGGACGTCTTTCCCACTGTCTGCCAAAGAAACATCCTCCTCACTTTGCACCACAGGGACATCCTCCTATGTACAAGAGAAATGTCCTCACCACTGTGCAAAACAGGAATATTTTAACCATTGTCCACAACAGGGATGTCCTTTGCATTGTAGACCACAGAGATGTCCAACCTGCTGTTCACCAAATGGACATTCTTCCCACTTTCCACCACATAAACGTCGTTCCCACTGTCCACCACAGTGTTGTCCTCACAACATTCCACGACAGAGACATCTATCCCACTGTCCACAACAGAAATGTCCTCCCCACTGTCCACCCCAGGGAGGTCCTCCCAACTGTCCACCAAAGGGATGTCCTTTCCACAGTCCAACAAACTAATGTCCTTCCCACTGTTCACCACAAGGACATCCTCCTGTGTACTACAAGGACATTTTTACCACTGTCCACAATATGGTTGTCCTCAACAATATGCACTACAGGGAAGTCATCACCGAGGTCCTCAACAGGAATATCCTCCAAACTGTGAACCACAGGGACTTCCTACCCACTGTCCACCACAGGGAGGTCCTCCCCCCTGTCCGTCACAGGAACATTCTTCTGCCTGTCCACCACAGTGATGTCCTCTCCACTGTCCTCCAAAAGGACGTCCTTCCCACTGTCGAAAACAATGACATCATTTCAATGGTCTAGAACAGGGAAGTCCTCTTCACTGTCCACCACAGGGATGTCCTTCCCACTGTACACCACAAGGATATCCTCCTGTGCACAACAGGGATGTCCTAACCACTGTCCACCACAGAGATGTCCTCTTCACTCCCCACCATATGGACATCCTTCCAACTATGCACCACAGGGACATTCTCTACTGTACCACAGTAACATCCTCCCCACTGTCCATCACAGTGAAATCCTCCCCACTGACCACCACTTTGATGTCCTCCCCACTGTCTACAATAGGGATGTCCTTCCCACTATTCACACCAGAAAGCTCCTTCCCTCTGTCCACCAAAAGGACATCCTTCCCACTGTCCACCTCAGTGATATCCTCTCCTCAGATCATAACAGGTATGTCCTTCTCACTGTCCTCCACAAGGAGGTCCTCCCCACTGTCCACCAGAGACACACCCTTCCTACTGTCCACCACAAAGAGGTCTTTCCCAATGTCCACATCAGGGACGTCCTTCCTACAGTCCACAACATATATGTCCTTCCCACTGTCCACCACAGGGACCTCCTTCCCACTGTCCACTACAGGCATGTCCTTTCCACTGTCCACCACATTGATGTCCTCTGCACTGTCCTCAAAAAACATGTACATCCCACTGTCTACCACAGAAACATCCTATCCAGTGTCCACCACAGGAAGGTCCTCTCTACTGTCCACCACAGGAACATGCTCCTTTGTACCACAAGGACTTCCTTACCCCTGTCCACAACATGGTTGTCCTCACCAATGTCCACTATAGGGATGGCCTCACCACTGTTCACAACATGAATATTCTCCACACTGTAAACCATAAGGACATCCTACACCTTGTCCACCACAGGGAGGTCCTCCCCACTGTCCACAACAGGAACACTTTTCTGTCTGTCCACCAAACTGATGTCCTCCCCACTGTACACCTCAGGCACATCACCCTGTGCAATACAGGGATGTTCTTACCACAGTACACTACAGAGATGTCCTCTGCACTCCCCACTACAAGGACATACTTCTCACTGTCCACCAAAGAGACATTCTCTTGTGCACCACAGGAACATTGTTCTTACTGTCTAAAAGGTCATCATCTGCATTGTCAACCACAGTGAAATCCTCTCAAATCTCCACCACAGTGAGATCCTCCCAACTGTCCATAACAGTGATGTCCTCCCAAATATCAAACACAGTGAAGTCCTTCCCACTTCAAACAACAGGGACATCCTCCCCACTGGGCACAACAGGGATGTCCTAACCACTGTCCACCACAGAGATGTCCTCCTCACTCTCTACCATATGGACTTCTGCATTGTCCTCAACAAACATGTACATCTTACTGTCCACCACAGAAACGTCCTCTCCACTTTCCAACCCAGTAACATCCTCTACACTGTCCACCACAATGAAATCCTCCCCACTGTCCACCACAGGGATGTTCTCCCCACTGTCTACAACAGGGATGTCCTTCCCACAATTCAAAACAGAAAGTTCTGTCCTGCTGTCCACCACAGGGACGGCCTTCCCTCTGTCCACCTCAGGGATATCCTCCCCTTGGACCAGAACAGGGATGTTTTTCCCACTTTCCACCAAAGAGACATCATCCGCACTGTCCACAAGAGGGTCATCCTTCTCACTGTCCACCAAAAGGTCTTTCCCAATGTCCACAATAGGGACATCCTTCCATCTGTCCACATCATATATGTCCTTCAATTGTCCATCCACAGGGATCTCCTTCCCACTGTCCACCACAGCAGGTCCTCTCTACTGTCCACCACAGGAATGTTTTTTCCACTGTTCACCACATGGATGTCCTCCATACTGTTTACAACAGGGATGTCCTTTTCACTCTCTACCACAGGGACCTCCTTCCCACTGTCATCCACAGGGAACTCCTATCTAATGTCCACCACAGGGATGCTCTTTCTTCTGTCCACCACAACGATGTCCTCTGCCCTGTCCACAAAAGGCATGTCCTTTCCATGGTCCACCACATGGACCTCATTCCCACTGTCACCCACAGCGAATTCCCCTTTACTATCCACCAGAGGGATGTTCTTTCCACTGTCCAACAAAGGGATATCCAGCGCACTTTCCACAACAGGCATGACCTTCCCACTGTCCACCACAGAAACGTACACCGTGCTATCCACAACAGGAACGTACTTCCCACTGTCCACTAAATAATGTCCTCTCCTAGGTCCACCACAGAGACATCCTTCCCACTGTCCACCACCTGGTGTTCCTCCCCAAATTCCATGAGAGGGACATGCTTCCCACTGTCCACCACACAGACGTCCTTCCCAATGTACACATCCTGGACGTCTTTCTCACAAACCACAACATAAATGTCCTCCCCACTGTCCAACACATGGACCTTCTTCCCACTGTTCACCAAAGAATGGGCCTCTCTACTGTCCACCACAGGGATGTCCTTACCATTGTCCAAACCAGTGACATCCTCAACAGTGTCCACAAAAGTGATGTCCTTCCCACTGTCCACCACTGAATGGTCCTCCTCACTGTCCACCACATGGACGTCCTTTCCACCGTCCACCAAAGGGACGTCCTACCACACAATTCTCACAACTATCTACCAAAGGAACATCTTTCTCACTATTCACCATAGGGATGTCATCCCAAACGTTCAACACAGAAAAGTCCTCTTCACTGTACACAACACGGATGTCCTTCCCCATGTCCACCACAAGGATGTCCTCCCCACTGTACACCAGAGGGATATCCTTCCCACTATTCACCACAAGGAGGTGCTTCCCTATATCAACAACAGGGACTTCCTTCCCACTCTCCACAACATAAATGTAATTCCCACTGTCCACCACAGTGTGTTTCTCTTTACTGTTCTCCACAGACATGTACTTTCCACTGTCCACCAAAGGGACATTTTTCTTTGCACCAGAGAAACTTTCTCACCACAGTCCACTAAAGAAACGCCCATACCACAGTCTACCACTGTGATGACCTTTCCACTTTCCACCATGAGGAGGTCCACTCCACTGTCCAACACAGAAACATCCTTTCCACTGTTCACCACAGTGACGTCCTTCCCAATAGCCATGACAGGGAGGTCCTCACCACTGCTTACAACAGGGACATCCTTTCCACTGTCCACCACAGAAACATCCTCATAACTGTCTATGAAAGGGACATCTTTACCACTGTCCACCACAGAGAGGTCCTACCTGCTGTCCACCACAGGGACGTCCTTCACACTGTCCACCACAATAACATCCTCTCAGTTGTGTAAAACAGAAACCTCGTTCCCACTGTCCACCACAGGGACATCCTATTTATGGTCCAGCACATGGACATCCTTTTGCTGTCAACAAAAAGAACTTCCTTCCTACTGTTTACCACAGGGATGTCTTCCTAACTGTCCAGCACACAAATATGTTTCCAACTGTCCACTACAGAAACATACATCTACACAAAAGGAACATACTGCCAACTGTCTTCCACAAGGACGTCCATCCCAATGTCCACAACAGAAAGGTCCTACACACTGTTCACCACAAGGACATCCTCCCAACTATCCAACCCAAGGAGTTCCTCCCCCACAGTCCACCACAGGGACGTCCTTAAAACTGTCCACCAAAGGGACATATGTCCTACTGTCCACAACACGGACATTTTCCCCACTGTCCACCACATGGACGTCCTTCCCAATGTTCACCAAAGGGATGTCCTGACCCACAGTACACCAGCGTGTGGTCCTCCCCACTGTCCACCACAAAATCATCCTCCTGTGCACAAAACGGTCATCCTCAACACAGTCCACTACAGGGATGTCCTTCCCACTGTTGACCAGTTGCACAAAAGTTCCCCAATGTGCACAAAAGGGACATCCTTTTAGCATCCACAACAGAGATGTCCTACCCACTGTCCACCACAGAGAGGTCCTCAATGCTCTCCACCACAGGACAGTCTTCTCATTGTCCACCATAGAAGGTTCTTTCCACAGTCCACCACAGGTACATCCTCTCCACTGTCCACCACAGGGACATCCTATCCATAGTAACGACAGGGAGGACCACCCCATTGTCCTCCAAAGGGACGTCCTTACCACTGTCGACCACAAGGACATCATTTCAACAGTCCACCACAGGGAAGTCCTCTTCACTCTCCACCAAAGGGATGTCCTTCCCTCTGTACACCAGAGGGACATCCTCCGTTGCACAACAGGGACGTTCTTACCACTTTCCACCCAAGAGATTTCATCTGCACTCTCACTACAAGGACATCCTTCTCACTGTCCACCAAAGAGACATTCTCTTGTGCACCACAGGAGCATCGTGCTTACTGTCCTCAAGGCCCCCATCCACACTGTCCAACACAGTGATATATTCTCCAAACTGAAACACAGAGAAATCCTCCCACCAGTCCAAAAAAACGGATGTCTTCAACACAATCAAACACAGCGAAGTCCTTCCCACAGTAAACAACAGGGACATCCTCCACCCTGTGCACCACAGGGACATCCTCCTGTGCACAACAGGGATGTCCTAACCACTGTCCACCACAGAGATGTCCTCCACTTTCTCCACCATATGGACATGCTTCCAAATATGAACCACAAGGACATTCTCCAGTGCACCACAGTAACATCCTCCCCACTGTCCATCACAGTGAAATCCTCCCCACAGTCCAACACTGGGATGTCCTCCCCACTGTCTACAACAGGGATGTCCTTCCCACTATTCACACCAGAAAGGTCCTCCCCTCTGTCCAACAAGAGGACGTCCTTCCCACTGTCCACCCTAGTGATATCCTTTACTCAGATCATAATAGGGATGTTTTTCCCACTGTCCACCATGAGGAGGTCCTTTCCCCTGTCAACCATAGGCACACCCTTCCCAATGTCCGCCACAAAGAGGTCTTTCCCAATGTCCACAACATGGACGTCTTTCCCACAATCCACAATATAAATGTCCTCTCCACTCTCTAACACATGGACCATCTTCCCACTGTCCACCACAGGATGGTCTCCCCACTGTCCACCACAGGGATGTCATTCCAACTGTCTACCACAGGGATGTCCTTCCCACTGTCCACCAAAGAGACATCCTTCCCCCTTTCCACCACAGTGACATCCTGCAAATTGTCCACCACAGTGACATCCTTTTCACTGTTCACCACTGGGACATCTTACAAACTTTGCAGAACACGGACATTTTCCTGTGCACAACAGGAATATCCTCTCCACTTTACACCACAGAGACATGCTCCTTTGCACACCAGGGATGTCAGCAAAACTCTACACCACAGAGCTGACCTCTGCACTGTCCACAACAGGGACATCCTCCCGCATTATCCACCAAAGAAACGTCTTTCTCACTATTCACCACAGGGATGTCATCCCAAATGTCCAACACAGAAAAGTCCTCTTCACTGTCCACCACAAGTATGTCCTTCCCCCTGTCCACCAGAGGGATATCCTTCCCACTATCCACCAAAGAAACATCTTTCCCACTATTCACCACAGGGACATCATCCCAAATCTCCAACATAGAAAAGTCCTCTTCACTGTCCACCACAGAGATGTCCTTCCCCTGTCCACTACAGGGATGTCCTCTCCACTGTCCACCAGACAGATATCCTTCCCACTGTTCACCACAAGGAAGTCCTTCCCAATATTGACAACAGTGACTTCCTTCCCACTGTCCACAGCATAAATATTTTCCCTCTGTCTACTACAGTGTGTTTCTCTCTACTGTCCACCACAGAGATGTACTTTCCACTGTCCACCAAAGGGATGTTTCCTTTGCACCAGGGAAACTTTCTCACCACAGTCCACCACAGAAACTTCCTCACCACTGTCCACCACTGTGACGTCCTTTCCACTTTCCACCATGAGAAGGTCCTCTCCACTGTTCACCACAGAAACATCCTTTCCACTGTTGACATCAGGGACGTCCTTACCAATAGCCACGACAGTGAAGTTCTCACCACTTTCCACAACAGGGATGTCCTTTCTACTGTCCACCACAGAAACATCCTCACCACTGTTTATAAAATACATCTTTACCGCTGTCCTCCACAGAAAGGTCCTCCCTGCTGTACACTACAGAGACGTCCTTCACACTGTCTACAACAGTAACGTGCTCTCAGTTGTCCAAAACAGAATCATCCTCCCCACTGTCCACCACAGGGACATCCTACTTACTGTCCACCACAGGGAGAACCTCCCCACTGTCTACAACAGTGATGTCCTTCCCATTGTCCACCACATGGACATCCTTTTGCTGTCCAGAAAAAGGACTTCATTTCCACTGTTTACCACAGGGACATCTTCCTAACTGTCCACCACACAAATATGTTCCCAACTGTCCAAAGATGTACCAAAGTGACATCTTTCCCACTGTCCACAACACGGACATCATCCCCACTGTCCACCACATGGATGTCCTTCCCACTGTCCACCACAGTGATGTCCTAATCCACAGTCCACCGGAGTGTGGTCTTTCCCACTGTCCACCACAAGGACATCCTCCTGTTCACAACAGGGTTGTCCTCACCACTGTGAACCACAGAGACATACTTTGCATTGTCCACCACAGGGACATCCTTCACACTGCCCACCAATATGAGGTCCTCCCTGATGTCCACCACAAGGGCATCCTTACCACTGTCCACCACAGTGTCATCCTCACCATTGTCTACCACTGAGATGTCCTCCTAACTGTAGAAAACAGGGAAGTCTTCTCAACTGTAGGGAGAGTCTACCTCAGGGATGTCCTCTTTACTTACTACCATAGAAACTTTCTCCCCAGTTCCACCAGAGGAACATCCTGACCACTATCCAACAGATGGACGTCCTCCCCACTCTCCAATACAGAAATATCTTCCCCACTGTCCACAGGGATGTCCTTCCCACTGTCCACCACAGGGAGGTCCTCTCTACTGTCCACCACAGGCATGTCCACCACACTGTCCATTACAGGAAGGTCTCCAATGTCCACCACAAAAATATCAAATCCACTATCCACCACAGAAATGTCCTCATTACTGTCCATCACTGGGACATCTATCCCACTGTCAAGTACAGTGAGGTGTCTCTGTGGTCCACCACAGGGACATCCTTCCTACTGTCCAAAACAGTAATGTCCTCCCCAATGTCCAAAACAGGGATGTTCTCCCCACAGTCCACCCCATGTATGTCCTACACACTGTCCACCACACTGAGGTCCTTCATACTGTCAAAGACAGAGAGGTCCTCCCAGCTGTCCACCACAGGGACATCTTTCTCACTGTTCACAAGTATATCCTCCCCACAGTGCACCACAAGGACATTCTCCCGTGCAAAACAGGGATGTCCTCAACCTTGTCCACCACAGGAACATCCTCCTGTGCACACTAAGGATGTCCTCCCCACTGTCTACTCCAGAGATGTTCTCCGCACTCTCCATTACAGGGACATCATACCCAATGTCCACCAAAGTGACGTTCTCCTTTGCACCAGAAAACTATCCTCTCCACTGTCCACCACAAGTCGTCCTCCCCACTGTCCAACACAGGGACATAATCCCCACTGTCGACCAAAGGGAAGTCCCTTCCACTGCCCAAAACAGGGACATACTTCCAACTATCCACCACAGGGCCGTCCTTCCAACTGTCCACCAGAAAGACATCCTTCCAATTGTCTACCAGAGGGACATCCTTCCCAGTGACAACCAAAGTGACGACCACCCCACTGTCCACCACAGAGATGTTTTCCACACAGTTCAACACAGGGGCGACCTCACCAATGTCCACCACAGTGACATCCTTTCTACTGTCCACCACAGGGAGATCCTACCCACTGTCCACAACATGGATGTCCTTTCCACTGTAATCCAAAGAAATGTCCTCCCCACAGTCCACCACAGGGACGAACTGTCGAATACATGGATATCCACCCCACTGTCCACCACAGGGAGGTTCTCCCCATAGTCCACCACATGGATGTCCTCCACAGTATAATCCACAGGGATGTCCTCCTCAGTGTGCACTACAGTGAAGTACTCACCACTCTATAACACAGGGATGTCCTTCGCAGTGACCACCTCAGTGACTACCTACTCTCTTTCCATCACAGGGACATACTACCCACTGTCCACCACAGAAAAGTTCTCCCTGCTGTCCACCACAGGGACATCCTTACCACTATTTACCACTGTGTTGTCCTCACCAATGTCCACCACAGGGAAATCCTTCCCACTGTTCACCACAGGAACATCCTTTCCATTGTGCACCACAGGGACATTCTTCTGTGCATAACAAAAATGTTCTTACCACTTTCCATCACAGAGATGTCCTCTGCACTCTCCACTCCAGGGAAATATTTCCCACTGTCCACCAAAGAGATGTTTTCTTGTACACTACAGGAACATCCTCACCACTGTCCACCACATTGATGTTCTCATCACAGTCCAGCACAGGGATTTCCTTACCACTGTCCACTACAGGGATATCCTCCACACTGTTCCCAACTGTCCACCAGAGGGATATCCTTACCACTGTTCACCACAAGGAGGTCCTTCTCAGTGTCTACAAAAGGGATGTCCTTTTTACTGTCCACAACATAAATGTCCTTCTCACTCTCCAAAACAGGGACATCCTTTCAACTGTCTACCACAGGGAGGTCCTATCTACTGCCCACCACAGTGATGTCCTTTCCACTGTCCACCACAGGTATGTCTTCCTCACTGTCCACATCAAGGACATCCTTCACACTGTCCACCACAGAAACCACCTCCACACTGTCTACCATGGAACTTCCCACACTCTGTCAGCCGCAGGGACATACTGCCCAATGTCCACCACAGGGATGTTCTCACCAATGTCCAACACAAAGTTGTCTTTGACCCTTTTCATGACAGGGACATCTTTCCCCGGTTAACCACAAAGATGTCCACCCCACTGTCCAACACAGAGATGTTTCCCAACTGTCCACAACAGGGCGTCCACAACAATGTCTACCACAGGGTTGTTCTTTCCCATTGTTCAAAACAGGAACTTCCTCCCAACTGTGCACCACAGGGACATCCTCCTGTGCACAACAGGTTTGTCCTCATGACTGTGCACAACAGGGACATCTTCCAGTGCAGAACAGAGACATCTTCACCACTGTCCACCCCAGAGATGTCCTCTGCACTCTCCAAACCAGAAATATTCTTCCCATGGTCCATCAAAATGACATTCTCCAGTGCACCACAGAATCGTCCTCACCACTGTTTATTGCAGGGATGACCTCCCCACTGTCCAGCACAGGGACATCCTCCCCACTGTCCACAACAGGTATGTCCTTCCCACTGTCCACCACAGGGACGTCCTTTCCACTGTCCACCAAAGGGATGTCCTTCCCAAAGTCCACCACAGGGACGTTCTTCCAATTGTCCACCACATGGACATCCTCACCACTGTCCATCACATGAACGTCCTCACCACTGTCTACCACAAGGATGTCCTTCCCACTGTCCATCAAAGGGACGTCCTTCCAATTGTTCACCACAGGGACATCCTCCAATTTGTCCACCACAGTGATATCCTTCCCCAGTATACCACAGAAACATAAACCCAACTGTCCACCACAGAGATGTTTCCCTGCTGTCCACCACAGGGTTGTCATCATCAATGTCCACCACTGAGTTGTTCTTTCCCACTGTTCAAAACATGGACATCCTCCCTACTGTGCACCACAGTAACATCCTTCTGTGCACAACAGGGTCATCCTCATGACTGTGCACCACAGGGATATCTTCCATTGCACACAAGAGACATCTTCACCACTGTCCACCCCAGAGATGTCCTCTAGACTCTCCAAAGCAGGGACATCCTTTCCACGGTCCACCAAAGGTCACATTCTCTAGTGAACCACTGAAAGGTCCTAAGCAGTGTTCACCAAAGGTATGTCCTCCTCACTGTCCACCACACAGATATCCTTCCCACTGTCCACCACAGGGACATCCTTCCCACTGTCCACAACTGGCATGTACTTTCCCTTGTCCACCACAGGGACAATCTTCCCACTGCCCACCACAGGGAATGTCCTTCCAACTGTCCACCAAAGGGACATACTTCCCACAGTCCACAACACAGACATCTTCCCCACTGTCCACCACATGGACGTCCATTCCACTGTCCACCACAGGGACATCCTACCCCACAATCCACCTGAATGTGGTCCTCCCCACTGTCCACCACAAGGACATCCTCAGGTGCACAACAGGAATGTCCTCACCACTGCCTACAACAGGGATGTCCTTCCCACAATTCAAAACAGAAAGGTCCTTCCTGTTGTCCACCAAAGGGAAGTCCTTCCCTCTGTCTACCTCAGTGATATCCTACCCTCAGACCATAGCAGGGATCTCCTTCCCACTTTCCATACAGGATGCCCTCCCTACTGTCCACAAGAGAGTCACCCTTTCCACTGTCTACCAAAAGGTCTTTCCCAATGTCCTCAAAGGGATGTCCTTCCCACAGTCTGCACCATATATGTCCTTCCAATGACAACCACAGGGACATTCTTCCCACTGTCCACCACAGGGAAGTCCTCTCTACTGTCCACCACACATATGTCCTTTCCACTGCTCACCACAGGGATGTCCTCCACACTGTCCATAACAGGCATGCTCTTTTCACTCTCCACCACAGGGACTTCTTTCCCACTGTCTACCACAGGGAGGTCCTCTCTACTGTCTACCACAGGGATGTCCTTTCCACAGTCCACCAGAGGGATGCCCACTGCACTGTCCACAACAGGTATGTCCTTCCCACTGTCTACCACAGAAAGGTACACATTGCTGTCCACAACAGGAATGTACTTCCTAATGTCCACCTCAATGATGTATTTTCCACTGTCCACCACAGGGACGTCCTTCCCACTCTCTACCACATGGTGATCCTCCTCACTGTCCACCAGAGGGACATGCTTGCCAGTGTTCAACACATGGGTGTCCTTCACAATGTCCAAAACATGTAAGTTCTTCCCACATTCCACAACATAAATGTCCTTCCCAGTCTCCACCACAGGGACCTTCTTCCCACTGTTCACCAAAGAGAGGTCCTCTCTACTATCCACTACAGGGATGTCCTTACCACTGTCCACCTAAGTGACAACATCCCGTCTCTCAACCACAGGGACATCCTTCCCACTATCCACCACAGGGAGTTCCTCCCCAATGTCCCCCAGAGGAACATCCTTCCCACTGTTCACCACAAGGAGGTCTTTCCCAATGTCCACAACATATATGTCCTTCCCATGTCCTCCACAGGGACCTCCTTCTAACTGTCCACCACAGGGAAATCCTGTCTACTGTCCACCACAGGGATGTTGTTTCCACTGTTCACCAAAGAGACATCCACTGCACTGTACACAACAGGCATGTCCTTCCCACTGTCCACCACAGAAAGGAACACCCTGCCCTCCACAACAGGAACGCACTTCACAATGTCCACTAAATGATGCCCTCTCCTCTGTCCACCACAGAGACATCCTTCCCAATGTCCACCACATTGTGTTCCTTCCCACTGACCATGAGAGGGACATGCCTCCCACTGTCCACTACACGGAGGTCCTTCCCAATGTCCACAACATAGAATTTCTTCCCACAATCAAAACCATAAATGTCCTCCCTACTGTCCAACACATGGACCTTCTACCCACTGTTCCCCACAGAAAAGTCCACTCTACAGTCCACCACAGTGAGGTCTTTAACACTGTGCAAAACAGTGACATCTCCCCTCTGTCCACAACAGGGATGTCCTCACCATTGTGTATGACAGGGTTGTCCTTTGCACAATTCAAAACAGAAAGTTCCTCCCTGTTGTCCACCAAAGGGAAGTCCTTCCCTCTGTCCACCTCAGTGATATCCTCCTATCAGACCATGACAGGGATGTGCTTCCCACTGTCCACCACAAAATGTCTTTCCCATTGTACACAACAGGAACGCCCTTCCTACAGTCTACAAAACATATGTCCTTTCAATGTTCAATATAGGGACCTCTTTCCCACTGTCCATCACTGGGAAGTCCTCCCTACTGACCACAACAGGCATGTCCTTTCCACTCTACATCACAGCTATGTCCTTCACACTGTCCACAACAGGCATGACCTTTTAACTCTCCACCACAGGGACCTCCTTCCCACTGTCCACAACAAGGAAGTCCTTTCTACTGTGCACCACAGGGATGTCCTTTCCACTGTCCACCCCAAGGATGTCCTCCCCACTGTCTACAACGGGGTTGTCCTTCCCACAATTCAAAACAAAAAGGTCCTCCCTGCTGTCCACCACAGGGACATCCTCCCTTATGTCCACAAGAGGGACATTCTTCACATAGTTCACCACAAGGAGGTCTTTTCCAATGTCCACAACAGAGATGTTCTTCCCACAGTCCACAACATAAATGTTCTTCCCACTGTCCACCACAGGGACGTCCACTCTACTGTCAATCAAAGTGATGTTTTTCCACTGTCCTCCAGAGGGACATCCTTCCCACAGTCCACAGTTACGTCCTCCCCACTGTCCACAGCAGGGATGTTCTTTACATTGTCCACCACAGGGATGTCCTCCACAGTTTCCACCAGAGGTATGTACTACCCACTGTCTACCACAGGGACGTTCTACCCACTATCTTCCAAAGGGAGGTCCTCCCAAATCTTCACCACAGGTAGGTCCTCTCCACTGTCCACCACAGGGACGTCATTTCAACTGTCCACCACAGAAATATTCTCCCCTCTCTCCACAACAGCGATGTCCTTCCCAATGTCCACAACAGAAAAGTCCACCCCGCTGTCCACCACAGAGATGTCCTTCCCACTGTCCACCTAAGTGACGTCCTCCCCTCTGTCCACAAGAGAGACATTCCTCCCACAGTTCACCACAAGGAGGTCCTTCCCAATGTTCACAACAGAGATGTTCTTCCCACAGTCCAAAACATAAATGTCCTTCCCACTGTCCACCACAGGGACCTCATCCTACTGTCCACCACAGGGACGTCCTCCCCACTGTCCACAGCAGGGATGTTCTTTAAACTGTCCACCACAGGGACGTCCCCCAGGTTCCACCAAAGGAACATACTACCCACTGTCTTCCACAGGGAGATCCTTCCAAACCATCACCACAGGTGTCATTTCAACTGTCCACCACAGAAATATTCTCCCAAGTGTCCACAGCAGTGATGTCCTTCCCATTTTCCACCACAGAGACGTTCTACCCACTACCCTCCACAGGGACATCCTACCCACTGTCTACCATAGGGATGTCGTTCCCACTGTCCACCAAAGTGACGTTCTTCCCACTGTCCACCAAAGGTACATCTTTCAACTGTCCAACGGAGAGGCATCCTACCCAGTGTCCACTACAAGAACATCCTTCCCACTGACCACCAAAAAAACATCCTTCATACAGTCCACCATAGAGAAGTCCTCCCTGTTGTCCACCAAAGGGATGTCCTTTCCATTGTCAATCAAGGGACATCATCCAAATTGTCCACCACAGTGACTTCCTTTTTCACTGTTCACCACTGGGACATACTACTCACTTTGCACAACAGGGACAATTTTCTGTGCACAACAGGGATATCTTCAACACTGTGCTCCACAGGGACATCCTCCTTTGCACACCAGGGGTGTCAGCAACACTCTCCACCACAGAGAAATCATCTGCAATATCCACTACAGGGACATCCTCCCCACTATCCAACAAAGAAACGTCTTTTCCACTATTCAACACCGGCATGTCATCCCAAATGTCCAACACAGCAAAGTCATCTTCACTGTTCACCACAGGGATGTCCTTCCCACTGTCCACCAAAGTGACATCCTCCCCTCTGTCCACAAGAGGGACATTCTTCCCACAGTTCACCACAAGAGGGTCTTTCCCAATGTCCACAACAGAGATGATCTTCACAGAGTCTACAACATAAATGTTCTTCCCACTGTCCACCACAGTGTGTTTCTTTCTACTGTCCACCACAGAGATGTACTTTCCACTGTCCACTAAAGGGACATTTACCTTTACACCAGAGAAACTTCTTTACCACTGTCTACCGCAGAAATATCCTCACCACTGTGACGTCCTTTCCACTTTCTACCATGAGGAGGTCCTATCCACTGTCCACCACAGAAACATCCTTTCCACAGTTCACATCATGGATTTCCTTCCCAATAGCCATGACAGGGAGGTCCTCACCAATTTCCACAAGAGGAATGTCCTTTCGACTGTCCACCACAGAAACATCCTCATCACTGTCTATCACAGGGACATCTTTACCACTGTCCAGCACAGAGACGTCCCTCCTGCTGTCCTCCACAGGGATGTCCTTCACATTGTCTACCACAGTAACGTCCTCTCAGTTCTCCAAAACAGAAACGTCCTCCCCACTGTCCACCACAGGGACGTCCTACTTACTGTCCACCACAGTGAGAACCTCCCCAGTGTGTACAACAGGGATGTCATGCCCATTGTCCACCATACGGACATCCTTTCACTTTCCACAAAAAGGAATTCTTTCCCACTGTTTTCCACAGGAAGGTTTTCCTAACTGTCCACCACACAAATATTTTCACAACTGTCCACTACAGAAACATCCATCCCACTGTACACAACAGGGACATACTCCCCACTGTCCTCCACAAGGATGTCCATCCAACTGTCCACAACAGAAAGGTCCTACTCACAGTCCACCACAGGGACATCTTCCCAACTGTCTAACCCAAGGAGTTCCTCCCCACAGTACACCAAATATACATCCTTCCCACTGTGACCAAAGGGACATCCTTCTCACTGTTCACAACATGGACATCTTCCCCACTGTCCACCACATGGACGTCCTTCCCACTGTCCACCACAGGGACGTCCTACCCCACAGTCCTCCAGAGTATGGTCCTCCTCACTGGCCACCACAAGGATTTCCTCCTGTGTACAACAGGTGTGTCCTCACCACTTGGCACCACAAGGACATACTTTTCATTGTTTACCACAGGGACGTTTTTACCACTGTCCATCTAAGTGAGGTCCTCCCTGCTGTCCACCATAGGGGCATCTTTACCACTCTCCAACAGTGTCATCCTCACCACTGTCTGCCACAGTGATGTCCTTTCCACTGTTCAACAGATGGACGTCTTTCCCAAAGTGCACAAAAGTGACATCCTTTTACAGTCCACAACAGGGATGTCCTTCCCACTGTACACCACAGAGAGGTCTTCTCTGCTCTCCACCACAGGGACAGTTTTCCCACTGTCCACCATAGAACATCCTTTCCACAGTCTCTCACAGGTACATCCTCTCCACTGTTGGATGTCCTTCCAACTTTCCACAACAGGGATGTCCTTCCCACTGTCCACAAGAGGGTAATCCTTCCCACTGTCCACCAAAAGGTCTTTCTCAATGTCCAAAACAGGGATGTCCTTCCCACAGACCACACCATATATGTCCTTCCAATGTCCACCACAGGGACCTCCTTCCCACTGTCCACCACAGTGAAGTCCTCTCTACTGTCCACCACAGGGGTGTCCTTTCCACTGTTCACCACAGGAATGTCCTCCGCACTGTCCAAAACAGGTATGTCCGTTTCACTCTCCTCCACAAGGACCTCCTTCCCACTGACCACCACAAGGAAGTCCTCTCTACTGACCACCACATGGATGTCCACTGCACTGTCCACAACAGGCATGTCCTTCCCTCTGTCCACCAAAGAAAGATACACATTGCTGTCCATAACAAGAACGTACTTCCTGATATCCACCTTAATGATGTCCTTTCTTCTTTCCAACACATGGATGTCCTTCCCACTGTCCACCACATTGTGGTCCTCCCCACTGTCCACCAGAGTGACATGCTTGTCACTGTAGAACACACAGAGGTCCTTCCCAATGTCCACAACATGTACGTTCTTCCCACAATCTACAACCTAAATGTCCTTTCCATTCTCCAACACAGGGTACTTCTTCTCTACTATCCACCACAGGGATGTCCTTACCACTGTCCACATAAGTGATGACATCCCCTCTCTCCACCATAGGGAAATACTTTCCACTGTACATCACAGGGAGTTCCTTCCCAATGTCCACCAGAGGGACATCCTTCCCACTGTTCACCAAAAGGAGGTCTTTCCCAATGTCCTCAACTGGGACGTCCTTCCCACAGTCCACAACATATATGTCCTTACAATTACCACCACAGCGAATTCCTTCTCACTGTCCACCACAGGGAAATCCTCACTAATGTCCACCACAGGGATGTCCTTTCCACTGATCACCAAAGGACGTCCTAAGCACCGTCCACAACAGGCATAGCCTTCCCAATGTCCACCAGAGGGATATCCTTCCCACTGTTCACCACAAGGAGGTCCTTCCCAATATCGACAAAAGGGACTTCCTTCCCACTGTCCACAACATAAATGTTCGTCCCAATGTTCGCTCACAGTGTGTTTCTCTCTACTGTCCACCACAGAGATGTACTTTCCACTGTCCACCAAAGGTACGTTTTCCTTTGCACCACAGAATCTTCCTCACCAATGTCCACAAGAGAAACGTCCTCACCACTGTCCACCACTGTGACGTCCTTTCCACTTTCCACCATGAGGAGGTCCTCTACAATGTCCACCACAGAAACATCCCTTCCACTCTTCACCACAGGGACTTCCTTCCCAATATCCACGACAGTGGGTGTCCTCACCACTGTCCACAACAGGGAGGTCTTTTCCACTGTCCACTACAGAAACATCCTCATCAAAACAGAAATCAAATCAAAACCAAATCAAATCCAAATCAAAAACAGAAATATCCTCATCACTGTCTACCACAGGGACTTCCTACTTACTGTCTACCACAGGAAGAACATACCAGGTGTCTACAACAGGGACATCCTGCTTTTGCTGTCCAGAAAAAGGACTTCCTTCCCACTGTTTACAACAGGGACGTCTTCCTAACTGTCCACCACACAAATATGTTCCCAAATGTCCCCTACAGAAACATCCATCCAACTGTACACAACAGGGACATACTCCCCACTGTCCTCCACAAGGATTTACTTCCAACAGTCCACAAAAGAAAGGTCCTACCCACTGTCCACTACAGGGACATCCTCCCAACTGTCCACCCCAAGGAGTTCCACCCCTACAGTCCACCACATGAATGTCCTTCCCACTGCCCACCAAAGGGACATCCTTCCCACTGTCTACAAAACAGACACCTTTCCCACTGTCCACCACATGGACTTCCTTCCCCACAGTCCACCAGAGTGTGGTCCTCCCTACTGTCTACCACAAGGACATCCTCCTTTGCACAACAGGGATGTCCTCACCACTGTGCACCACAAAGACATACTTTGCATTTTCCACCACAGGGACGCCCTTTCCACTGTCCACCAAATTGATGTCCTCCCTGCTGACCACCACAGAGGCATCCTCACCACTGTACACCACAGTGTTTTCTCCTCATTCTATAAAAGAAAGAATTACTCACCACTGTACACCTCAGTGATGTCCTTTTTACTTACCACCACAAAAACTTTCTCCCCAGTGTCCACCAGAGGAACATCTTCACCACTGTCCACCAGAGGGATGTCCTTTCCAATCTCCACCACAGAAACATCTTTTCCACTGTCCACTACAGGGACGTCCTTCCCACTGTCAACTACAGGGAGGTACTCTCCACTGTCCACCACAGGAATGTCCACCACACTGTCCACCACAAGAAGGTACTCTCCACTGTCCACCATAAAAACAGAAAATTCACTGTCCACCACAGAAACGTCCTCATCACTGTCCATCACTGGGACATCTCTCCCACTGTCAACCACAAAGAGGTCCTCCCTGCTGTCCACCACAGAGACGTTCTTCCCACTATCTACAACAGTAATGTCATTTCCACTGACCAAAACAGGGATGTTCTCCCACTGTCCACCTCATGGACGTCCTACACACTCTCCACCACAGGGAGCTCCTTCCTATTGTCAACCACAGAGATTTCCTCTCAGCTGTCCACCACAGGAACATCCTTCTTACTGTTCACCAAAAGAACATCCTTCCCACTGTTCAACACAAGGACGTTCTCCCGTGCACAGCAGTGATGTCCTCACCCTTGTCCACCAAAGGAACATCCTCCTGTGCACACCATGGATGTCCTCAAAACTGTCTACCCAAGAGATGTTCTCCACACTCTCCACAACAGGGGCATCATTCCCAATGTCCACCAAAGGAACTTTCTCTTTTCACCAGAGAATCGTCTGCACAAATGTCCAACAAAAGATGTCCTTCCCACTGTCCACCACAGAAACATACTCCCCACTGTCCACCAAAGGGAAGTCCTCTAGACTGTCCACAACAGGGACGTCTTTCCAAGTATCCACCACAGGAACGTCCTTCCCACTTTCCACCAGAAAGATGTCCTTCCAACTTTCGACCACAGGGACCTCCTCCCAAGTGTCAACCAAAAGGACGTCCACACCACTGTCCAACACAGGGATGTTTTCCACACAGTCCAACACAGGGGCCTCCTCACCAATGTCCACCACAGGGACATCCTTCCTACTGTCCACCACAGGGAGATCCTCCCCACTGTCCACAACATGGATGTCTTTTCCACAGTAAACCAAAGAAATGTCCTTCCCACAGACCACCACAGGGACATCATTCCAACTCTCGACTACAGAGACATCCACCCCACTGTGCACTAGAGGGAGGTCCTCTCCACCATCCACCACAGGGATTTCTTTTCCATAGTCCAACACATGGATGTCCTCCACAGTGTAATCCACAGGGATGTACATTTCAATGTACAGTTCAGTGTACGTTTAAGTGTACATTTCAGTACTCACCACTCTATACCACAGGGATGTCCTTCCCACTGACCACCTCAGTGACTACCTCCCCTCTTTTCATCACAGGGACATCCTACCCACTGTTCACCACAGAACGGTCACCCCTGCTGCTCACCACAGGGACATCCTTAACACTATTTACTACAGGGTCATCCTAACCAATGTCCACCACAGGGAAATCCTTTCCACTGTTCCCCACAGGAACATCCTTTCTACTGTACACCACATGGACATTCTTCTGTGCATAACTGAAATGTTCTTACCACTGTTCATTGCAGAGATGTCATCTGCACTCTCCACTCCAGGGAAATCCTTCCCACTGTCCACCAAAGAGATGTTTTCTTGTGCACCACAGGAATGTCCTCCCCACTGTCCACAAGGCCATCATCCCACTGTCCACCACAGTGAAATTCTCTCACCAATGTCCACTGCAGAGATGTCCTTCCCATGGTCCACCACAGGGATTTCCTCCCAACTGTCAAACACAGGGACATCCTTCCAACTGTAAACCACAGGGACATCCTCCCCACTGTGCATCACAGGGACATCCTCTTGTGCACAACAGAGATGTCCTCACAAATGTGCACCACAGGAACATCTTCCAGGGCACACCATAGATGTCCTCACCACTGTCCACCCCAGAGATGTCCTCTGCACTCTCCAAAACAGGGATATCCTTCCCATGGTCCACCAAAATATCGTTTTCCTCTGCACCACAGAAACGTCCTCATCACTGTCCACCACCGGGATGTCCTTACCACTATCTACCACAGGGACATCCTTCACATTGTTCACCACAGGGACATCCTTCTGCCTGTCCACCACAGAGATGTCCTCCCCACTCTCCAAAAAAAGACATCCTTCCCACTGTCCATCACAGGGATGTCATCCCAACTGTCCAACACAGAGAGTTCCTCTTCACTGTCCACCACAGAGATGTTCTTCCCACTATCCACCAAAGTGATATCCTCCACACCCTGCTGTCCACAACCGGAATGTACTTACTAATGTCCACATCAATGATATCCTTTCCACTGCCCACCACAGGGACATCCTTCCCACTGTCCACCACATGGTGGTCCTCCCCACTGTCCACCAGAGGGATATGCTTGCCACTGTAGATCACACGGAAGTCTTTCCCAATGTCCACAACATGTACGTCCTTCCCCCAATCCATAACATAAATGTCCTTCCCACTCTCAACCACAGGGACCTTCTTCCCAAAGTTCACCATAGTAAGGTCCTCTCTAATATCCACCACAGTGATATCCTTACCACTGTCCACCTAAGTGATGACCTCCCCTTTCTCCAACACAGGGACTTCCTTCCCACTGTAAACCACAGGAATATCCTCCCCACAGTGCACCACAGGTACATCCTCCTGTGCACAACAGAGATGTCCTCACAAATGTGCACCACAGGGACATCTTCTGGGTCACACCATAGACGGCCTCACAACTGTCCATCCCAGAGATATCTTCTGCACTCTAAAAAACAGGGACATCATTCCCATGGTCCACCAAAATAACGTTTTCCTGTGCACCACAGAAAAGACCTCACCACTGTCCACCACAGGGACGTCCTCCACCCTGTTCACAACATGGATGTTCTTACCACTCTCCACTACTGGGACATTCTCCACACTGTTCACAACAGGGACGTCTTTCTGCCTGTACACCACAGGGATGTCCTCCCCCCTCTCCACAAAAAGACATCCTTCCCACTGTCCACCACAGGGATGTAATTGCAACTGTCCAACACAGAGAGTTTCTCTTCACTGTCCACCACAGTGATGTCCTTCCCACTGTACATTACAGGGATGTCCTCCCAACTGTCCACCAGAGGGTTATACTTCCCACTGTACACCTCAAGGAGGTCCTTCCCAATGTCCACAAACTTCTCACTGTCCAAAACAGAGACATTTTTCCCACAGTCTACCATAGGGAGTTCCTATCTACTGTCCACCACAGTGATGTCCGTTCCACTGTCCCCAACAGGGATGTCCTCCTCACTGTCCACAACAAGGAAATCCTTCCAACTGTCCACCACAGAAACCACCACCCCAGTGTCCACTACAGGAACATCCTACACTCGGTCTGCCAAAGTGACATCCTGCACAATGTCCACCACATGGATGTTCTCACCAATGTCCAACACTGTGTTGTCCTCAGCACTCTTCACCACAGGGACATCTTTCCCACATCAACCACAAAGACGTCTACCCCACTGTCCACCACAGAGGTGTTTCCCCACTATCCTAATAGGGGCGTCCTCAACAATGTCCACCACAGGGGTGTTCTTTCCCATTGTTCAACACAGGAACATCCTCTTTAATGTGCACAACAGGGACATCCTCCTGTGTACAACATGGTCGTTCTCATGACTGTGCACCACAGGGACATCTTCCAGTTCACAACAGGGACATCTTCACCACTGTCCAACCCAGAGATGTACTCTGCACACTCCAAAATAAGGGCATTCTTCCCACGGTCCACCAAAATGATGTTCTCCAGTGCACCACAGAAACATAGTCACTACTGTATACAACACGGATGACCTCCCCACTGTCCAGCATAGGGACATCCTTCCCACTTTCCACAACAGGGTCATCCTTCCCGTTGTTCACAACAGGGATATCCTTCTCACTGTCCACAACAGGAACGTCCTTCCCATTGTCCACAAAAAGGATATCTTTCCCACTGTCCACAAAAAGGACGACCTTCCCACTGTCCACCACAGAAATATCCTCCCCACTGTCCACAACATGGATATCCTTACCACTATCCACCACAAAGACGTTCTATGCACTGCCCTCCACAGGGACATCTTACCCAGTGTCTACCACAGGGACATCCTTCCCACTGTCCAGCAAAGGGACATCCTTTACACTGTCCACCAAAGGTACATCTTTCAACAGTCCACCTAAGTGATGACTTCCCCTCTCTCCACCACAAGGGAATACTTCCCAAAGTCCACCACAGAGAATTCCTCCACAATGTCAACCAGAGGTACATCCTTCCCACTGTTTACCACAAGGAGGACTTTCTCAATGTCCAAAACAGGGACATCCTTCCAATAGTCCACAACAAATTTGTCCCTTCCAATGTCCACCACAGGGACCTCCTTCTTACTGTCGACCACAGAAAAGTTCTCTCTACTGTCTACCACAGGTATGTTCTTTCCACAGTCCACCACAGCAATGTCCTCTGCCCAGTGCACAAAAGGCATGAACTTTCCATGGTCCAAAACAGGGACCTTCTTCCCACTGTCCACCACAGGGAAGTCCTCTCTAAGGTCCACCACAAGGATGTCTTTTCCACTATCCAGCAAATGGACATCCTCCGCAATGTCCACAACAGGCATATTTTTTCCCACTGTCCACCACAGAAAGGTACACCCTGCTGTCCACAACAGGAACGTACTCCTCAATGTTCACTAAATGATGTCCTCTCCTATGTCCACCACAGAGACATCCTTCCCACTGTCCACCACATTGTGTTTCTCCCCACTGTCCACCAAGGGACATGCTTCCCACTGTCCACTACACAGAGGTCCTTCACAATGTCCACAACATGGACGTCCTTCCCACAATCTACAACATAAATGTCCTCCCCTCTGTCCAACTCATTGACCTTCTTCCCAATGTTCACTACAGAAAGGTCCTTTCTACTGTCCACCACAGGGATGTCCTTACCACTGTCCAAACCAGTAACCTCCTCCCCACTGTCCAAACCAGTGACCTCCTCCCCACTCTCCACTTAAGTGACATCTTCCCCTCTGTCCACAAGAGAGACATTCTTCCCACAGTTCACCACAAGGAGGTCTTTCCCCATGTCCACAACAGAGATGTCCTTCCCACAGTAAAAAACATAAATGTCCTTCCCACTGTCCACCACAGGGACCTAATTTTCACTGTCCACCACAGGGATCTCTTACCCACTGTGTACCACATTGTGGTCCTCCCCAATCTCCACAACAGATAGGTTCCCTCCAGTGTCCACCACAGGGACATCATTTCAATTGTCCACAACAGAAATAATCTCCCCAATATCCACAACAGGGATGTTCTTCACACTGTCCACCACAGAGACGTTCTACCCATGGCCCTCCACAGGGATATCCTACCCACTGTCTACCAGAGGGATGTCCCACCCACTGTCCACCAAAAGGACGTTCTTCCCACTGTCCACCTATGGTACACCTTTCAAATGTCTACCACAGAGACATCCTTCCCACTGACCACCACAAGGATGTCCTTCATACTGTCCACCATAGAGAAGTCCTCCCTGTTGTCCAATAAGGGATGTCCATACCACTGTTCACCACAGGGACATCCTCCAAATTGTCCACAGTGATATCCTCTTCACTGTTCACCAGTGGGACATTTTACCCACCTTGCCCAACAGGCACATTTTCCTGTGCACAACAGAAACATCATCCTTTGCCCAACAGGGATGTCAGCAACACTCTCCACTCCAGAGATGTCCTTTGCACTCTCCACGACAGGGACATCCTCCCCACTATCCACCAAAGAAATGTCTTTTCCACTATTCACCACAGGGATGTCATCCCAAAAGTCCAACACAGAAAAGTCCTCTTCATTGTCCACCACAGAGATGTCCTTCCCCCTATCCACCACAGGGATATCCTCCCCACTGTCCACCAGAGGGATATTCTTCCCACTGTTCACCACAAGGAGGTCCTTCCCAATATCAACAACAGGGACTTCCTTCTCACTGTCCACAACATAAATGTTCTTCCCACTGTCCACCACAGTATGTTTCTCTCTACTGTCCACCACAGAGATGTACTTTCTACTGTACACCAAAAGGAAGTTATCCTTTGTGCCAGAGAAACTTCCTCACCACTGTCCGCAACAGGAACGTCCTCACCTCTGCCCACCACTGTGACGTCCTTTCCACTTTCCATAATGAGGAGGTCCTCTCCACTGTCCACCACAGAAACTTCCTTCCCACTGTTCACCACAGGGACATCCTTCCCAATAGCCACGACACTGAGGTCCTCACCACTGTCCACAACAGGGACGTGCTTTCCACTGTCCACCACAGAAAATTCCTCATCACTGTCTATCACAGGGACATCTTTACCACAGTCCACCACAGAAAGGTCCTACCTGCTGTCCACTACAGGGATATACTTCCCACTGTCCACCAAAGGACATCCTTCCCACAGTCCACAACACAATTTCTCCACTATCTACCATATGGATGTCCTTCCCACTGTCCAACACAGGGACATCCTAACCCACAGTCCACCAGAGTGTGGTCCTCTCCACTGTCCACCTCAAGTACATCCTCCTGTGCACAACAGGGATGTCCTCACCACTGTGAACCACACGGACCTACTTTGCATTGTCCACCACAGTGGACATCATTTCCCACTGTCCACCAAAGTGAGGTCCTCCCTGCTGTCCACAGAGGGGCCTCCTTACCACTTTCCACAACAGGGTCATCCTCACAACTCTCCACCACAGGGATGTCCTTCCACCTGTTCAACAGCGGGATATCTTCTCTAATGTACACAAAGGGTACATCCTTTACTGTCCACAACAGGGATGTCCTTCCCCACTGTCCCACAACAGAGAGTTCCCTCCCTGCTCTCCACCACAGGGGCAGTCTCCTACTGTCCTCCATAGAACATCCTTTCCACTGTCCACCACAGTTACATCCTCTGCATTGTTCACCATAAGGACATCCTTCACATTGTACACCACAGAGAGGTGCTTTCCACTGTCCAACACAGAGACATCATCCCCAATATTTACTACAGGGTGGACCTCCCCACAGTCAACCACATGGACGCCTTTCCCACTGTCCACCAGAGAAACATAATCTTCACTTTGCACCACAGGGACATCCTCCTATGCACAACAGGGACATCCTCACAACTGTGCACCACAGGAATATTCTTTCCACTGTCCACAACAGTGATGTTTTTCCCACTGTAGACCACAGAGATGTCCTTCCTGCTGTCCACCACAGGGACATTCTTACCACTTTCCATCAAAGAAATGTCATCTCGACTGTCCACAAAGTGATGTCCTCCCCACATTCTGCTACAGAGATGTCCATGCCACTGTCCACAACAGAAATGTACTCCCCACTGTCCACCACAGTGAGGTCCTCCCAATTGTCCACAACAGGGACGTTATTTCCACGGTCCAACAAACAGATGTCCTTCCAATTGTCCACAACAGGGATATCCTCCTGTGTACTACAAGGACATCCTTACCACTGTCCACAACATGGTTGTCCTCAACAATATGCACTACAGGGATGTCCTCACCACTGTTCACCACACGAATATCCTCCGCAGTGTAATCCAAAGGGACATCCCTACCCCAATGTCCACCAAATGTAGGTCCTCCCTCTCTGTCCACCACAGGGACATCCTTCTGCCTGTCCACCACAGTGATATTTTCCCCAGTCCTCCCAAGGGACTTCCTTCTCACTGTCGACCACGAGGATGTCATTTCAAGGGTCCACCACAGGGAATTCCTCTTCACTGTCCACCACAGGGATGTCCTTCCCACTGTACACCACAGGTATACCCTCATGTGCACAACAGGGATGCCCTAAACACTGTCCACCACAGAGATGTCCTCCACACTCTCGACCATACGGATATACTTCCGACTATGCACCACAGGGACATTCCCGAGTGCACCACAGTAACAACCTACCCACTCTCCATCACAGTGAATTACTCCCCAATGTCCACCACAGGGATGTCCGATGTCCTCCCCACTGTCTACAACAGGGATGTCCTTCCCAGAATTCAAACAGGAAAGGTCCTCCATGCTGTCCACCACAGGGACGTCCTTTGCTCTGTCCACCTCTGTAATATTCTCCCCTCAGAACCTAACAGTGTTGTCCTTCCAACTATCCACCACATGGATGTCCTCCCCACTGTCCACAAGAGGTTCATCCTTCCAACTATCACCAAAGTTCTTTCTCAATGTCCACCACAGGGACCTCCTTCCCCATTGTCCATCACAGTGAAGTCCTCTCTACTGTACACCAAAGGGATGTCCTTTCCACAGTTCAAAACAGGGATGTCCTCCACACTGTCCAAAACAGGCATGTCGTTTTCCACTCTCCCACAGGGACCTCCTTTCCACTGTCCACCACAGGCAAGTCCTCTCTACTGTCCACCACAGGGATGTCCTTTCCACATTCCACCACAAGGATATCCACCACACTGTCCAGAACAGGCCTGTCCTTCCCACTGTCCACCACAGAAAGGTACCCGCTGCTGTCCGCAACAGGAACATACTTCTTAATGTCCACCTCAATGATGTACTTTCCCCTCTCCACCACAGGGACATCCTTCCCACTGTTCACCACATGGTGGTCCTCCCCACTGTCCACCAGAGGGACATGCTTGGCACTGTAGAACACAAGGAGTTCCTTCCCAATGTCCACAACATGGACATCCTTCCCACAATCCACAACATAAATGTCCTTACCACACTCCACCCCAGGGACTTTCCTCCCACTGTTCACCACAGAGAGGTCCTCTCAACTATCCACCACAGGGATGTCCTTACCCCTGTCCACCTAGGTGATGACCTCCCCTATCTCCACCACATCAACATACTTCCCACTGTCCCCACAAGGTGTTCCTCCCCAATGTCCACAGAAGGACATCCTTTCCACTGTTCTCAAAAGTAAGTCTTTTCCAATGTCCACAACAGGGAGTCCTTCGCACAGTCCACAACATATATGTCCTTACAATGTCCCCACAGGACATCCTTCTCACTGTCCACAACAGGGAAATCCTCTCTAATGTTCCACCACTGGATGTCCTTTCCACTGTTCACCAAAGGGACGTTTTCCTTGCACCAGAGAAACTTCCTCACCACTCTCCACCCAGAGATGTACTCTGGCACTCTCCACAACAGGAATCCTCCCCACTATCCACCAAAGAAACGTCTTTCCCACTATTCAACACAGATATCATCCAAATGTCCAACACAGAAAAGTCATCTTCACTGTCCATTATAGGGATTTCCTTCCCCCTGTCCTCCACATGGAAGTCCTTTCCACTGTCCCACCAGAGGGATATCATTCCCAATGTTCACCACAAGGGTCCTTTCCATATCGACAACAGGGACTTCCTTTCAATGTCCACGAAATAAATATTCTTCCCACTGCCCACCACAGTGTGTTTCTCTCTACTGTCCACCACAGAGTGTACATTCCACTGTCCACCAAAGGGATGTTTTCCTTTACCGAGAAACTTCCTCACCACTGTCCCACCACATAAACGTTCTCAGCACTGTCTACTACAAGGCATCGTCCCAGGGACGTACTCCCCAGTATCCACCAAAGGGAAGTCTTTTCCCATGTCCACAAAGGAAACATCCTTCCCACTGTCCACAAGAAAGACCGTCCTTTCAACTGTCTATACCACAGGGACATCCTCCCCAGTGTCAACCAAGGGACATCCACCCCACTGTCCACCACAGAGATGTTTTCCAAAGGTCAAACACATGGACGTCCTCAACATGTCCACCACAGCGACATCCTTCCTAATGTCACCACAGGGAGGTCCTCCCCATTGTCCACAACATGATGTCCTTCCCACTCTAAAAAAATAAATGTTTTTCCCACAGTCCACCACAGTGAAGTCCTTCCAACTGTCGACTACATGGACATCACCCCACTGTCTACCACGGGAAGTCCTCCCCCCGTCCACCACAAGAGGTCCCTCCCCATAGTCCCCACAGGGAAGTGCCTCCACAGTGTATCCCAGGGATGTCCTCCTCAGTGTGCACTACAGTGATACTCACCACTCTAATGCACAGGGATGTCCTTCCCACTGACCACCTCAAGACTATCCTTCCCTCTCTCCATCAAAAGGGATATCCTACCCACTGTCACCAATAAAGGTTCTCCCTGCCTTCTCCACCACAGGGATATCCTTACCACTATGTATCAAAGGG